>NW_026867716.1:0-122477 GCF_020745735.1 Hemiscyllium ocellatum | reverse complement strand
TCCCTACCTTTTATCTTAGCCTGTTTGGCATACTCTCCTCATTTCTGGAGAAGGGCTCATGACCCGAAACGTCGATTCTCCTGCTCCTTGGATGCTGCCTGACCTGCTGTGCTTTTCCAGCAACACATTGACACCTCTGCTGTCAATCTTGCCCACCCTAAAGGAGCTTTCACATCCATCAAAGATTTACTGCGCATCCAGCAATATTTTAATTGAATCCGTTGCTCCCGATGCAGTGTCCTCTACATTGGGGAGACTGGACGCTCCTAGTACAGACTTCAGGGAACATCTCCGGGACACCCATACCAATCAACCCCATGCCCTGCGGCCCAAATTTCAACTCCCCCTCCCACTCCGCTAAGGACATGCAGGTCCTGGGCCTCCTCCACTGCCGCACCCTCACAGGAAAAACACCTCATCTTGCCTCAGAACACTTCAACCCCATGACATCAATGTGGAGTTCACCAGTTTCCTCATTTCCTTCCCCACCTCACCCAAGATCCAACCTTCCAGCTCAGCACCGCCCTCATGAATTGTCCTATCTGCTAATCTTCCTTTCCACCTATCCACTCCACCCTCCTCTCTGACCAATCACCTTCTTCTCCACCCCCCCATTCACCCATTGTACTCTTTGCTACCTTCCCCCACCCTCCTCTCTGACCTATCACCTCCATCCCCACCCCCATTCCTTATTGAACGAGATGCTACCTTCTCCCCACCCCCACCTCCCTCTCATTTGTCTCTCCACTCTGCAGGCACCCTGCCTCGATTCCTGATGAAGGACTTTTGCACGAAACATTGATTTTCCTGCTCCTTGGATGCTGCCTGACCTGCTGTGCTTTTCCAGCACCACTCTAATCTCGACTCTGGTTTCCAGCATCTGTTTTTATCTGTTTATACCCACCTCAACTACATCCCTGCATAACAACTAAATCACATACCAATGTGTTAATCTACACCCTCAGCTCATCTGCCTTTCTCACAAGTAAATGCCATCCAGCCATGCCACACTCCCTTATGCCCTCCCTTGATGATATTCACACTGCCTTCTGGATTTCCTTGGATCATCTGTTGGATCAGTTAGCTTGGTTGGCTGGACAGTTGGTTTGCGATGTGGAGTAATGCCAACAATGCGGGTTTAATTCCCATCCTGCCTGTGGGGACCATGAAGGGTCTCAGGTTCTCAACCGTGTCCCTGTCTGAGGCAGAGTGGCCCTCAGGTTAAATCACCATCAGTCACCTCTCTCTAATGAGACAGCAGTTCTCTGGGATTATGACTGATTTATTTTTTTACTTCAGTTCTCCTTCTTCATGTCTCTGTGTATCACCTTCACCCTCTGCAATACTTTCACTGTGTACCCCATCCCTCTGCTACGCCTGATGAATGAGCCAGGTTGCTGAAGGCTGGCTCGGTAATAGAGTAGAAGGTGATGGGAAATAGAAAAGGTTCTGCAGGGAGGGCCCTGAGTCCTGCTCTTCACATCACTCTGGGTCTCCTGGAAACTCTCAGGCACCAAAAACTCTCATCAACCAACAGCAACAAACACCCACAGTCGAACCACAAACCCCCTGAAACCTCCTGTTGTGCTCCAGCCTGTAGCTCATTCCACACTGTCCCAGGTTAGTTTATAAACCACGACTGAAAATGTTATATCTTTTCTCATCATACAACAGATTCAGTGTTTTACCTCACTGTTTGGTGTCTGTGCTGTGTTCATATCCTCTCTCTCTCTCCCCCCTCACAGCTTGTCTGCTAATGGTTGGTCAATGACAATCGCGGATGGAGTGTGGGCTGAGGAAGGAGGCTCCGCTGTCTTACCCTGCAGCTTCACCCACCCTGACACTCACCTCACACTCACCGGCTCCATCTTATGGTACAAGGAGGAAACACGGGCTTTATCTTTAACTGCACATATCCTGGTCCAGACCATTCCCAGGGTGAGCTGTGTGAGAATGTGAGACAGCGGGACGGTGGGAATCGATTCAGATTCGTGGGGAGTCTCACCAACAAAGATGCCTCAGTAATGATGGAGGGACTGAGCCGGGAGGATGTTGGTTCTATCGGTGTCGTGTGGAGCTCAATATCGGCAACTTTCAAACATGGTATGGAACAAGCCTGGAAGTGAAAGGTGAGGAACAATGTTCTGATGGTGTCAGTGCCCTGACAGCTCAATGGGGACAGGCTCCACCAGGTCCGGGAGTTCTCGGGTTGGTTCCTTCTCCTGGGCTCTTCCAATTGGTCTCAGGCAGGAGGCAGTGAGAAGGACAGAGAGAGAGGGAGAGACCTGGCTGGGATTTACAGACCAATCCATTTCCGACTCTGAAACCTCCCACAGTCACTCATTTGCTGTGGTCAGACCGGCGTCAGTTTTTTTGGACAGGGAACAGACACAACATCATCAAGGATTCAAGCTCCAAGACCCCCTTCCCAATGACAGTCCTGCTCTATCGGCATTGGGTGAGAAAAAGAGATCCATAAATTCTGAGCCCTCATTGGATGAGCACGTCTCAGAGTGAGGGAACCCTCAGCTCGCATTGGCTGAAAACCTCACTGTTTCTATCTTCCCTTTCTATTGGCTGAGCAGAAAATAGATGGATGGGGGGGAGAAGGAATCTGCAGAGGCTAATGTCCTGGGGAATACTTTCCAATCCATGGCAGATTGTGAAATTTGAATTTGAAAGGAATCTAGACTGAAAAGCCAGTTTAATAAAGACCATGTAGACACCTCTGACAAAAAAAAACCTGGTTCACTCATTTCCTTTAGGGAGGGAAATCTGTATCCTTATGGTCTGACCTACATGCGGCCCCATACCCACTGTAATGAGGTTGACTCTTAACTGCCCCCTGAATGACTCACTCTGTTGTGGACAAGGAGTGAACCCAGGTGTGTAAATGGAATTGTGACTCCAAGAGTAGGCCACAGGCTGGAGATCCTGTAAATTAACACACCTCCTGACTCCAAAGCATATTGACCAGTTAGAAGTGTGATGGAATACTCCCCACTTGTCTGGAAGAGTGCAGGAAAATATATTGCTGCCCTGTCACTGTCACTGGGTCAAAATCCTGGAACTCCCCCACCCCAACAGTATTGTAACAATAAAAATAACAATAAAATACACTGCAGCAAGACAGCAACACTTCCTCCACCAGCACCTTCCAAAGTAGTGACCTCTATGACCTCAGTGTAAAAAATGGCATCAGATACAGACCATCCTGACTGGGAATATAGTTATCTTTTCATTGTTCAAGGGGACGGGGTGTCACATGCTCGGTCAGCCTATATTGGCCATCCCTAATTGCCCTGGAGAAGGGAATGGTAAGCTGCCTTCTTGATCTGCTGCATCCCCTCAGCTGCAGGACATTCCCGATAAGGTTGGTTAAGGATTCCAAGGGGTTTGTCCCAGTCACACTGAAGTAATGATGAAATATTCCCAAATCAAGATGGTGAGTGTATTGGAGTGAAGCTTGTAGGTGGTGATGTTCTCATGTATATAGTGGAGGGAAAGTCATTGATGATACAGCAGGAGATGGTTAGGCAAGAACACTACCCTGAGGAACTCCTGCAGGGATGTTCTGGAGCAGAGATGACTGACCAACAACCACAATCATAGTCCCACAACCCCACACCGCCCGTTTCTACCTCCTGTCCAAAATCCACAAACCTGACTGCTCTGGCCGACCCATTGTCTCAGCCTGCTCCTGCCCCACAGAAAAAACTTCCCACCACCAAACTATCATTTCCCCAACCATCCACAACCTCATCACCTCAGAGGATCACCCATCCACCGCCTCCAACCGCATAATCCCACAACCCCACACCGCCCGTTTCTTCCTCCTGCCCAAAATCCACAAACCTGATTGCCCCGGCCGACCCATTGTCTGAGCCTGCTCCTGCTTACACAGAACTCATCTCTCCTTACCTCGACATGATCCTGTCCCCCTTAGTCCAAGATCTCCCCACCTATGTTTGGAACACCACCCACGCCCTCCACCTCCTCCATGATTTTTACTTCCCTGGTCCCCAACGCCTTATCTTCACAATGGACATCCAGTCCCTGTACACCTCCATCCCCCATCACGAAGGACTCAAAGCCCTCTGCTTCTTCGTTTCCCTCCATACCAACCAGTACCCTTCCACTGACACCCTCCTTTGACTGACTGAACTGGTCCTCACCCTGAACAACGTCTCGTTCCAATCCTCCCACTTCCTCCAAACCAAAGGAGTAGCCATGGGCACCCGCATGGGCCCCAGCTATGCCTGCCTCTTCGTAGGATATGTGGAACAGTCCATCTTCTGCAGCTGCACTGGCATCACCCCCACCTTTTCCTCCATTACATCGATGACTGTATCGGTGCTGCCTCGTGCTCCCATGAGGAGGTTGAACAGTTCATTAACTTTACTAACACCTTCCAGCCCGACCTCAAATTTATCTGGACCATCTCAGACTCCTCCCTCCCCTTCCTAGACCTTTCCATTTCTATCTCGGGCGACCGAATGAACACGTACATTTACTATAAACTGACCGATTCCCACAGCTACCTAGCCTACACCTCCTCCCACTCTGCCCCCTGTAAAAACGCCATCCCATACTCCCAATTTCTTTGTCTCCGCCGCATCTGCTCCCAGGAGGACCAGTTCCAATACCGTACAAGCTAGATAGTCTCCTTCTTCAAAGTCCGCAATTTCCCCCAGACATAATCGACGATGCCCTCCTCTGCATCTCCTCCACTTCCCGCTCCTCTGCCCTTGAGCCCTGCCCCTCCAATCGCCACCAGGACAGAACCCCACTGGTCCTCACCTACCACCCCACCAACCTCCATATACATCGTATCATCCGTCGTCATTTCCGCCACTTCCAAACTTACCCCACCACTAGGGATATATTTCCCTCCCCTCCCCTATCAGCATTCCAAAAAGACCACTCCCTCATCAGATCCACACCCCCCACCAACCCAACCTCCACTCCCGGCACCTTCCCCTGCAACTGCAAGAAATGCAAAACTTGCGCCCACACCTCCCCCCTTACTTTTCTCCAAGGCCCCAAGGGATCCTTCCATATCTGCCACAAATTCACCTGCACCTCCACACACATCATTTACTGCATCTGCTGCACCCGATGTGGCCTCCTCTATATTGGGGAGACAGGCCGCCTACTTGCAGAACGTTTCAGAGAACACCTCTGGGGCACCCGGACCAACCAACCCAACCACCCCGTGGCTCAAAACTTCAACTCTTCTTCCCACTCCACCAAGGACATGCAGGTCCTAGGACTCCTACATCGCCAAACCATAGCAACACGACGGCTGGAGGAAGAGCACCTCATCTTCCGCCTAGGAACCCTCCAACCACAAGGGATGAACGCAGATTTCTCCAATTTCCTCATTTCCCGTCCCTCCACCTTGTCTCAGTCAAATCCCTCGAACTCAGCACCGCCTTCATAACCTGCAAACTTCTTCCTGACCTCTCGGCCCTCACCCCAACTCCGGCCTATCACCCTCACCTTGACTTCCTTCCACCTATCGCACTTCCAACGCCCCTCCCCCAAGTCCCTCCTCCCTACCTTTTATCTTAGCCTGCTGGACACACTTTCCTCATTCCTGAAGAAGGGCTCATGCCCGAAACATCGATTCTCCTGCTCCTTGGATGCTGCCTGACCTGCTACGCTTTTCCAGCAACACATTTTCAGCTCTGATCTCCAGCATCTGCAGTCCCCACTTTCTCCTCCAACAACCACAACAATCTGGGTTTGATTCCAGTCTGAGGTAACAGTCTGTGTGGAGTTTACACATTCTCCCTGTGTCTGTGTGGGTTTCCTCTGGGTACTCTGGTTTTCTCTCACAATCCAAAGATGTACAGGTCAGGTGAGTTAGCCATGCTAAATTGCTCATAGTGTTCATGGATATACAGGTTAGGTGTATCAGTTCAGGGTAAATGTAGAGTAATAGGTTCGGGTTGGGAATGGGCCTGGGTGGATCACTCTCTTCAGACGGTTGGTGTGGACTTGTAGGGCCAAATGGCCTGCTTCCACAATGAAAGGATTCTATGAACCATCTTCCTCTGTGCCAGGTCTGACTGAAACCCATGGAGGTTTCTCCCCTCGGCTTCCCACTGGCTCAGGTTCCTTGATGCTACACTCGCTCAAATACAGCCTTGATGTTAAAGGCAGTCACTGATACCTTCAATCAGTTTAATTGGTCTGGTCAGACCCACCTTGCTTTTTGTGGACAGGGTATACCTGGGTATTGTTGGGTAGATGCCAGTGTCATAATTAGAAGAAGAACAAATAACAATACAGCACAGGAACATGCCCTTCCATCCCCCAAACCAGCGCTGACACATTTTGACTTTCCATACTAAAATTGTCTTCACTTACAGGATCAGCATCCTTTCCTATTCATGTATTCATCCAGGTGCTTCTGGAATGCTGCTATAGTGTCTGCTTCCACCACCTCCACTGGCAGTGCGTTGCAGCCACTCACCCACCCTTTGTGTGAGAAACCTGCCTTGTACATCTCTTAATACCACCACCACCACCCTCCCCCCCACCCTCTCCAAACCCCAGCCCCATATCTTAAACCCATGTCCTCTAGTAATTGACCCCTCTACTAGGGGGAAAAAGCCTCATATATTCCACTTTATCCCTGCCATTCACAATCTTATAAACTTCGATGAGGTCACCCCTCAACCTCCTGAGTTCCAGTGAAAAAAAAACCAGTCTATCCACCCGTTCTTCACAGCTAAAATCCCCCATTCAAGACAATATCCTGGTAAACCATTTCTGTACTCTCTCCAAAGCATCCATATCCTTCTGGTAGTGTGGTGACTAAAACTGCACCTAATATTCCAAGTGTGGCCGAATTAAAGTTCTTTAAAGCTGCAGCATAACTTTGTCTGTCGTTATACTCAATGCTCCTTCCAATGAAGGCAATGATGCTGTGGGCCTTTTTCACTCCCTTATCTGTCTGCGTTGTCACCTCCAGTGAGCTGTAGACCTGCACACCCAGATCCCTCTGCATATTAATCCTCCTCAGGGTTCTGCCATTCAGTGTTTAATTTCCACCTGCACTTGACATTCCAAAATACATCAGTCACATTTGTCTGGATTAAACTCCATCTGCTATCGAACTGATCTGTATCCTGCTGAATCTTCTGATAATCCTTCTCATTATCCTTAATTCCACCAATCTTTACATCGCCTGCAAAATTACAAATTAGATCAGACACATTTTCCTCCAAATCATTGGATAGGCCATGAACAGCAGACGTCCCAGCACTGATCCCTGTGGAACATCACTTGTTACAACCCTCCATTCCATTGTTACCCTCTGTCTCCTATGACTAAGTCAGTTCGGTGTCCACATTGCCAGCTCACCCCGATACCATGTGACTTCACATTTTTACCAGTCTGCAGTGAGGGATCTTGTCAAAGGCTTGACTGAAGTCTGTCTATAGCAGGACTGCAGAGCCATCTGATCCATTGGTTATGGGGTGGCTCTGTTGTGTGCTGTTTCTGTTGTTTGATGAGCAAGTAGTCCTGGGGATGTTGTAGATTCAGTGTGTTGGCCTCACACATTTGAATTTGCCTGGTGTTGTACACAGTCAAGGTTAGAGTGGTGCTGGAAAAGCACAGCAGGTCAGGCAGCATCTGAGGAGCAGGAAAATCAATGTTTCGGGCAGAAGCCCTTCATCAGGAATGTAGCTGATGAAGGGCTCCGGCCCGAAAAGGTGATTTTCCTGCTCTTGGATACTGCCTGACCTACTGTGCTTTTCCAGCACCACTCTAATCCTGACTCTGATCTCCAGGATCTGCAGCCCTCACTTTTACCTGGTATTGCATGCAGCAAAATCATGTGTCTCTTCATTGATCTCCCAGCCTGAGGGGAATGTTGGTGTGGGGGGTGTTAATGTGGATTGTGAGGTTACAGATTGAAGTTCAATGGGCTTACAATGTAGTCTTTAACTTGGGAACTTCATACTGGGGAGTCCCTGGGCAACTCCCACCTGATGGTATACCACTGTGCCTCCACCTCTGCTGGGTTAGTCCTGGTGGTGGGTCAGGCTGTGTCCAGGGACAGTCATCGTGGTGTCTGTAATATTGTAAGTTATGGTTCTGTGAGTTTGACCATGTGAGGCTGTTAGTCGACCCGTCTGTGCACTAGCTCCTAGATGTTACTGAGGAGGCCTTTGCAGGGTTGACAGGGCTGGGACTGTTCTCACTGTTATTGGGGCCTTGGTCAATGCAGTGTAGTCTGAGTCTACTTGTAGTCTATTGGCATTCCTTCACTGTTGCTGGGTCAAAGTCCTGAAACTCAATCCCTTAAATTAATCTGGACAAACCCGACACCTCAGGCTGCAGCAGTTGAAGAAAGCAGCTTCTCCTGGGCAATCAGGATGGGACAATAAATGCACATAATCTGGGCCAGTGACACCCATGACCAAATAAAACAAAAGTAGAAATTAATGAAACAGCGAACATCCTGAGGAAAATACAAACAAAAAACTGCAGATGCTGCAAATCAGAAACAAAAATGGAAACTGTTGGAAAAGCAAGTCTGGCAGCACCTGTGGAGAGAAATCAGACTTAATGTTTCAGGCTGAGTGACCCTTCCTCAAGATCCTGAGGAGCTTGACAATGCAGATTCTGAGAGGATATTTGCTCTTGTGAACAGAAGTCAAACAGGGGAACAATTACAAAATAACAGATTACTGATTTAAATAAGAATGAGAGAACATTTAATCTCATAGCTCCTCTTTTAAGTTCATGCAGCAAAGAGGCACATGGCTGGTTATCCCCCTCCTCCTGCACCCAAATATTTTACTCAGTGTAGGAAAATGTAATCTGGACTCTGAGTTTAAATTAGCCTGTGCTCACTTCAAAGGTCACAGGTTGGAGCTGGGGAATGGTTACATTAGGAATGACACCAGGGGGCTCTCCTTCACACAGAGTGTGGTCAATACTTTGAATGTGTTTGAGCAACAGAGTGAGGGGGAGGCTGTAAAATCCTTGACCTTGTTTAAAGAATATTAGTATTGAGCATCGGGCGGAGGGTTCTGCATGAATGAATTCAGGAGGGTTCAATGGATCCGATCTGTAAGTACCTTCAGCGGTCACACGGCACCAGGTTATAGGCCAACAGGTTTATTTGAAATAACAAGGTTCAGAGCACTACTCCTGAATCAGGTGAAGTCCTGGTGCAGTGTGACTTCTGACTTTGTCCACCGCAATGCAACACTGGCACCCCCACATCATGGAAGTATCTTGTAATCAAGGTTTTCAAATTGAGTGACGAGGAGACATTTTGATCAGGGTGACTCTTGTTGGGGAATGTCTAGGACAGACCTGTTAGAGATGTGAGTGGAGTCTTTAATTGTTCATTTTATTGTGAAGTTGAAAGGAATGTAACATATTGAAATAAGAACTTCTGCACACTGACCTCATCCATTCTGATGTTTGTCCTTTCCTCAGCTGCTCAAGGAAATGTCTCAGTGGTGAGTGGGACAGAGGGAGATTCAGTTACTTTACCCTGTATCTTCAGTCGCTGGTACTACCCTCCCCTGTCCACTGTTACCTGGATGAGGAAGGAGCCCTGCCAACACATCGTTACATTTACAGCCCAATCACAGGGAACTTGGACAACTGGACACGGTGGAAATCGGTACGAGCTCATCGGGAACCCAGAGGAGGGAAACGCCTCGACCAGGATAAACCAGCTGAGTGTGAGGGACAATCACACTTACCTGTGTCTGGTGGAATACAGTTTCGAACCTGATTCTCAGTATCTGATCCAGAAAGAGACTCGGCTGCAGGTACATGGTAAGAAACCGTTCCCACATTCTTCAGCCTGTAGAAGGTGCACAGTGAGAGTGGAACAGATTCTGTGAATGTTTTGCGATTTGATTTTCTGGTGAAAGGACATGGAACTAAAACATTAACCCTGTTTCTTTCCACAGGTATTCTCTGCCCTGCTGAGTATTTGCAGCATTTTGATGTTTATTAAAAATTTCTACCATCTGTAGAGTTTTAGCTTTGGGTTTCAAATTTAATTTTAGTCCATATTTAATGTACTATGCTGTCCTGACATTTTTAGGTGCATTCTGATGTCAGTATTGAAAGACATTGACAGACTCAGAACATTCAGTTATATCTCCAAAAGCCCCAAAGTTATACTGACATTGAGATCATCTCCTTGAACAGGAAGGTGCAACTGTCTGATGTGTCCCTCTTGGTTACAACCTTCATCAGGAATAGTTCCATCAGTGCAACTACATTCCCACAGTGTCCATCTGACTGTGTGAGGCATCACAGCCATGTGGGACTTATCCGCGCCCTGCATTCACCCATGGGTTATAAAGGAAGGTGGTGGTATACTGTTACTGTTGCTGTAGTAAAAAATGAGGTCTGCAGATGCTGGAGATCACAGCTGCAAATGTGTTGCTGGTCAAAGCACAGCAGGCCAGGCAGCATCTCAGGAATAGAGAATTCGACATTTCGAGCATAAGCCCTTCATCAGGAATAAGCTTGTGGGAGTCAGTCGGTTTATAATAGATGTCTGTGTTGAGTCGGTCGCCCGAGATAGAAATGGAGAGGTCTAGGAAGGGGAGGGAGGAGTCTGAGATGGTCCAGGTGAATTTCAGGTCGGGATGGAAGGTGTTAGTAAAGTTGATGAACTGTTCAACCTCCTCGTGGGAGCACGAGGCAGCGCCGATACAGTCATCGATGTAGCGGAGGAAAAGGTGGGGGGTGGTGCCAGTGTAGTTGCGGAAGATGGACTGTTCCACATATCCTACGAAGAGGCAGGCATAGCTGGGGCCCATGCGGGTGCCCATGGCAACTCCTTTGGTTTGGAGGAAGTGGGAGGATTGAAAAGAGAAGTTATTCAGGGTGAGGACCAGTTCAGTCAGTCGAAGGAGGGTGTCAGTGGAAGGGTACTGGTTGGTGCGGCGGGAAAGGAAGAAGCGGAGGGCTTTGAGTCCTTCGTGATGGGGGATGGAGGTGTACAGGGACTGGATGTCCATAGTGAAAATAAGGCGTTGGGGACCGGGGAAGCGAAAGTCCTGGAGGAGGTGGAGGGCGTGGGTGGTGTCCCGAACGTAGGTGGGGAGTTCTTGGACTAAAGGGGACAGGACCGTGTCGAGGTATTGGGAGATGAGTTCGGTGGGGCAGGAGCAGGGGATTCCTGATGAAGGGCTTATGCTCGAAACGTCGAATTCTCTATTCCTGAGATGCTGCCTGGCCTGCTGTGCTTTGACCAGCAACACATTTGTTACTGTTGCTGGTTGACTAATCCAGACACGCAAGTCTGTGGCTATGGGTTCAAATCCCATCACAACAGAAGGTGAACTGTGAATAAATGTTTTTTAAAATCTGGAATTTGAAAGTAAAGCTAACCTCATGGCTGAGATTTGGAAAATCTGATCTGATTCAGTTGTACACTTCAGGGAATCTGGAGTTTGGTTCAGTTAGCTGGGCGGTCGGCTTGCTAAGCAGTGTGATGCCAATCGTGTGGGTTCAATCCCCACATTGGCTCAGGTGACCATGAGGGACCCTCCTTCTCAACTCTCCCCTCACTGAGGTGCGGTGGCCCTCAGGTTAAACCACCAACATTTCTCTCTCTCTCTCAAGAGAAAGCAGCCCATGGTCTGGTAGGAATACGGTGACTTGATTTAGAGAATGAAATCTGCCATTCATACTCAGTGTCATTTGTTGCCATACGCACAATATTGAGCCCTCTCTCTCCATCAGCACCACCTCACGCAGGCTCGGGGCTGCTCATAATCCACCAACTCTGCACAGTCCACTTCAAACTCTGTATTGGGTAAACAAAACACAGACTGGGTGATTACTTTGCAGAACAGAAATGTTCGTCCACAAAAATGAGGCTGAACATCCAGTTGCCTGCCAGATTGACACACCAGCTTTTGGGGACCCAGTGACCTTCTGGACTCAATATTGAGGTCAATAATTTTAGTGCCTCAGCACCTTCTCCTATCTCCTTCCCCCAACCCCCACACACCAGGCCTTGTCATCACATGGGCTACGACCAAAACAATCCATTGTCAGTGACGCATGGTCCCCATCAGCAGCTGTTCATTCTCCCAGGCCGACCTTTCCCCTTTCGTTTGTCTGTCCAATTGTTTTTCTCTCTGTCTGGGGTCCCTTCCCACTGAGTTTTTACTCCTGCCCCCTCACCCACCTCCCCATCTTCAGCATCTATACCAACCTTTTCCCAGCTATAATCAGTTATAGAGTCATACAGCACAGGAGCAGACCTTTCAGTTCAACTAGTCCACACTGACCATAATCCCAAACTAAAGTACTCCCACCTGCCTGCACTTGGCCTGTATCCCTCCAAACATTTCTTTTTCATGAAATTATCTAAATGTCTTTTAAGCATTGTAACTGTACCCACATCCACCATTTCCTCTGGAAGCTCATTCCACATGAACCACTCTCTGTGTAAAATAAAAACTGCCCCTTATGTCTTTTTAAAACCTTTCTCCTCTCACCTTAAAGATATGCCCCAGTCTTGAAATCTCCCACCTGAGCAAAAAGACACCTGCCATTCACCTTATCTATATTCCTCAGGCTTTTATCGATCTTGATAAGGTCACCTCTCAACCTTGTACACTCCAGTGAGAAAAGTCCCAGTCGCTCCAGCCTCTTCCGGTAACTCAAGGCCTACTTTCTCAGCAACTTCCTGGTAAATCTCTTCTGAACCCTCTCCAGCTAAATGATATCCTTGCAATAACAGGGTGACCAGAACTGGACACTATAGAGGACTCACCAGCATCCTGTCCACCCTGAACATAATATCCCAACTGCTGCTGAACCACTGTATATATAGATGATGCCTGAATCCCAAGGTCTCTGTTCTACAGCACTACCCAAGGCCCTAATTTTAATTGTATAAGTCTTGCCTTTGTTTGTTTTCACAAAGTGCAATACCTCACACTTATCTTAAACTCCATCTGTCGCTCTTCAGCCCATTAACCCATTTGATGACGATCTCTTTGTATTCTAAGATAACCTTCTTTCATTGTTCAATGTACCATCAATGTTGGTGTCAACCGCAAACTTGTAAAACATTCTTTCTGTGTTCTTATCTAAATTTTTAAAACAAATGACTGACAAAAGTGGGCCCAGCCCCGATCCCCGTGGAACCCTGCTGGTCACAGGCCTCCGAAACAAAACCCTCCCTCCACCGTCACTCTCTGTCTTCTGCCTTTCAGCCAATTGTGCATCCACTTGCCAAGCTCACCCGGAATCCCATGGGATCTAACTTCACTAATTAGTCTACAATGCGGAACCTTGTCAAAGGATTTACCAAAGTCTAAGTAAACAATGTTAACCCCTCTGCCCTCATCAATTTTCTTGTTTACCTCTTCAAAAATCTCAATCAAGTTTGTGAGACACAATATCACTTGCACAAAACCATGCTGACTATCTCTAGAGTCATAGAGCCATAGAGATGTATAGCATGGAAACAGACCCTTCAGTCCAACCCATCCATGCTGACCAGATATCCCAACCCACTCGAGTCCCACCTGCCAGCACCCGGCCCATATCCCGCCAAACCCTTCCTATTCATGTACCCATCCAAATGCCTCTTAAATGTTGCAATTGTACCAGCCTCCACCACTTCCTCCAGCAGCTCATTCCATACATGTACCACTCTCTGTGTGAAACATTTGCTCCTTAGATCTGCTTTATATCTTTCCCCCTCATCCTAAACCTATGCCCTCTAGTTCTGGACTCCCCGACCCCAGGGAAAAGACTTTGCCTATTTATCCTATCCATACCCTTCATAATTTTGTAAGCCTCTGTAAGGTCACCCCTCAGCCTCTGATGCTCCAGGGAAAATAGCCCCAGTCTGTTCAGCCTCTCCATTTAGCTCAAATCATCCAATCTTGGCAACATCCTTGTAAATCCTTTCTGAACCCTGTCAAGTTTCACAACTTCTTTCCAGTAGGAAGGAGACCAGAATTGCACACAATCTTCCAACAGTGGCCTAACCAATGTCCTGTACAGCTGCAACATGACCCCCCCCCCCCCCCCCCCCCCCCGGCTCCTGTATTCAATACTCTGATCAATAAAGGAAAGCATACCAAATGCCTACTTCACTATCCTATCTAACTGCGACTCCACTTTCAAGGAGCTATGAACCTGCACTCCAAGGTCTCTTTGTTCAGCAACACTCCCTAGGACCTTACCATTAAGTGTATAAGTCCTGTTAAGATTTGCTTTCCCAAAATGCAGCACCTCGCATTTATCTGAATTAAGTTCCATCTGCCACTTCTCAGCCCATTGCCCCATCTGGTCAAGATCCTGTTGTAATCTGAGGTAACCTTCTTTGCTGTCCACTACACCTTCACTTTTGGTGTCATCTGAAAACTTACTAACTGTACCTCTTATGCTCACATCCAAATCATTTATGTATATGACAAAAAGTAGAGGACCCAGCACCAGTCCTTGTGGCACTCCACTGGTCACAGGCCTCCAGTCTGAAAAACATCCCTCCACCACCACCCACTGTCCTCTCCCTTTGAGCCAGTTCTGTATCCAAATAACTGGTTCTCCCTGTATTCCATGAGATCTAATCTTGTTGATCAGTCTCCCATGTTGACTATCCCTATTCATTCCTTGCCTCTCCAAATGCATATAAATCCCAAATTTCAGAATTATTTTCAACAACTTATCCACCACTGAAGTCAGACACACAGGTCTGAAGTTCCCAGGCTTCCCCTGACATCCCTTCTTGAACATTAGTCACTCTCCACTCACTCAGCGTCTCACTCGTATTTATAGATGATACAAATGTTTCTGCAAGGTGCCCAGCAATTTCATCTTAACTTCTGACAAAGTCCTGGGATTCATGAGATCAGGGCTCAGAGATTTATATTTTCAAAGACCTCCAGCCCTTCCTCTTCTGTAATGCAAACGGTTTTCAAAACATCAATATTTATTTCTCAGCGTTCTCTCACCTCCACTTCTCTCTCCACAGTAAAAACTGACAACAAATATTCACTTAAGATCTCTTCCAGCTCTTGAGGTTGAATACAAAGGCAATCTCTTTGCCCTATACTCTGTCTCTTGTTGCTGTCTTGGTCTTAATGTATTTATAGAATCCCTTTGGATTATCCTTAACCTTATTTGCTGAGGCTATCTCATGTCCTTTCTTTGACTTCCTGATCGCCCTCGTATGAATGCCCCGACACTCATTATATGGTGCAAGAGATCCATTTGGATCCAGTTGTTTATATTTAGTGTACGATTCTCTCCTATCCCTGACTGGAAACTCAATCCCTTTGTTCACACATTGTTCCCGAAAGCAGTACAGTTGAAACCGTCCTTTGTGAATGGTCTTTTCTGTCTCAGAAGAGGACACAGTGATCCAAGAATCTGAATCCCTCTTCAGCCATTGATTTGTCTCCTTTATCCTTTTGTTCCCTCATCTGAACTTGGCTTTGGGAGTAAACCAGAGATTATTACTTTTGTGGGTCTGTTTTTTAATCTTCGACCTAACCTTTGATATTACTTTGTGAAGACTTAATCCTTTCCCTAACTATGTCATTCCCATCAATGTGTACAAAAACTTCTGGTTTCTCATTATTCCCTTTAACAGTATGCTTCAAACATTTTGCAATGTCCTTAATCCTAGCACCAAGAAAACAGTCTAATATCCTAGATCCATGCTCACTGCTGCAGAACCTCCTGTCTGTCGCCTTGACAGGAGAATCACCTACAACAATTATTCTTTTAAATGTTGTCAAATCCCTTTGAACATAAGGTTCATTTTTAGCGCCCGAGATCTGACTGTCCCTTCTAATTTCCCCTGAGAGATTATCCTTTCAACAGTCCGAGAGATTTCTGAACTACCTTCTTACCTTTCCTGACAGTCATCCTATCTGACTGATCCTGCTGTGTTATCACCTCTCGAAATCTACTGGCCATCTAACTCTGTGTCTCTTGTATGTCCTCAATGTCATTAAGTCAAAAAAGAAGCAACTTACACTGACATTTTAACTCTAAAATAAACTACATTTCTTTATCAAAAGAGCTAATATTAAGCACAAGTGGTCAGCAGACAGCTATCAATGTTCTGATTAAAAATAAAATCCCACTCCAGAGCCAACCACGTGTTAACCTGTCCAAGAGCTCTGTGACCACAACTTGGTTTGAAACAAAACTTCCCTCAGCAATGATTTTCCATCAGCAAAACTTCCCACAGCCCACATGTGGGCCTATCCAAAAAGTCCATTGATAGGACTCTGTTTGATAAAATAAATTGTGCCTGTCCATTTTGGGAATTTCTTTTGTGTTATTGAATATAAAATAACTAAAAGTGAATCAAACAAAAAGCTTTTCTGACTGAAATGTAATAAATGTAAGAAAGCTGGAAGTAAATTTGAAAATAAATCTGAATCTCAGGAGCAGCTGCAAGACCCACACTCCTCTCAGTCCACTGTTTTTGATCATTTTATTTCTGAAGAAGTGTCACTGGACCCAAAACATTAACTTTACTTTCTCTCCACAGATGTCACCATACCTGCTGAGTTTTTCCCACAATTTCTGTTTTTGTCTCTGCCATCCTTACTTGGTCAGGTCTCTCCAGGACAGGGGTGGACAGTACATCAGGATTGAAGAAGGGTGTTCACTGTGTCAGGTCAGTGGAAGTGAGTGTATGTCCTGGAGGTTGGGCCAGGGGCTGTGTGAGGAACAGCACTAGATCCCATGATTTCTGTCCCTAGCCCTATCTACACGTGAATGCTGACCCACTGAATTATATTTGCCGCTGGGTAAGGAATCTTCTATGATGCTGGGGACATCTTCTGGGTCAAGTTAGGTGTGAATGCCACAGCCCTATTATTTGCACTGATGAGCAGGGCCCCCCCTCATTGAGGATGGGGATATTTGTGGAGACTCATATTCCTGTTAGTTGCTTAATTGTCCTCACCCATTCATAACTGCATGTGACAGGTCTGCTGAGCTTATATCTGATGCACTGACAGTGGAATCACTTCCCCCAGAGCATCAATTGTGGTTTATGCTGTTTGACACAGAAGTAGTTTTAGAGCTGACATCTCATTTTCAGGTTTGCTGGTGATGTTCCTGGCATCACCTCCTGCATTGTTCATTGAACCAGAATTGATGTTCTGACTTGATTGTAATGGCTGAGTGGGGGAGAATTACATGCCATGAGCTTACAGATTGTGTTACAGCTCACTCTGCTGTACTGATGGCCCACAGTGTCTCAGGGATCCCAGTCTTGACTTGCTCGATCTGTTCAAAGTCTGTCCCATTTAACACAGGCCTAGTGCCATACATGATGGGGATGTACCTCAGTGTGAAGATGGGAATTTGTCTCCACGGGACTGTGTGATAGTTACTCCTCCCAATTCTATAATAGGCAGATAGACGACTGAGGACAAGGTCAAGCTTTTCTCTCTTGTTGGTTCCCTCACCACCCGCCACAGACCCAGTCCAAGAGCTATGTCATTTCAGATTCCACCAGCTCAGGCAGTAGTAAAGCTGCTGAGTCTGTCTTGGTGTTGGACAGTGACGTCTCCCACCCAGAGTACATTCTGTGCCAGTGTTGACCTCAGTGCTTCCTCCAAGTGGTGATAAACATGATCAGAAGCCTGGGAGTGGGGGGAATGTGGCAGTGGGTAGTCATCCGGAGATTCCCTTGCTCATGTTTGACCTGATGTCATCGGACTTCATGATAATGTTTCGAGTTCAGAAAATTCTGCTCAGCAACTGCTGTCTGATTGGTTGAACTGTGCTGTTACAAAGTTATATATTCCTGGAGTCTCTGAAAGTGGAAAGTATCTGGGGCCTACAGAGAGAAAGCAGCCAGCTCTGCCTCTCCCCCATCACTGGAGAGAAAAGCAGAGAAAACACAAGTAATCTGGAAAGAAAGAAGTCACATGTGAAAAGTTCTAAGTTCTCCTGAATGGCCGTTGAATTTGAAGCATAACCATCACTGTCCGGAACACAGCATCTCATTCCTGCTACAAAAAACACAAGAACTGTGAGAGAGAACGATCCTTCCATCTTGTGATCAGGACTTTTATTTTCAGAGTTTTGTTTACCCTGTTACCCTGTCTACATTCTTTTGTCACTCATATAAATCGTCTATCTTTTCTCTGTCTTAAGTGTGTGTGTGTGTGTGTGTGTGTGTGTGTGTGTGTGTGTGTACGTGGCTTTGAAGGGATGCTGTTTAGGAGCATTAATTAGGTATCCATTTCTTTCACTGCTCTTATTACTGGAATTATTCATTCATGGAATTATTTAACTGTTACTGAAGAATCCTGGTGTTGCTCAGTTCTGTCCTGAGTAACAGTCTGTCAGGCACTTTGGGTGTTGGGGTCATCCTATTGGGATTCTTGTACATTTGTGTAGCTCCTGATAATGTGTGGATCAGTAGGACATGTTCAGACATAACATGACCCATTGAGTTTTATGAAGGAGTGATGAAGATGATTGATGAATGGAGAGTGGTGGACATGGCCTAAATGGACTTCAGCAAGGTATTTGACAGGGTTCTGCATGATAGACTGGTTAACAAGGTTAGATCACATGGAATACAGGGGAAACTAGCCATATAGATACCTAACTGGCTTGAAGATAGGACACAGAGTGTGGTGGTGCAGGATTGCTTTTTAGACTGGAGGCCTGTACCCAGCGGTGTGCTGCAAGGATCGGTGCTGGATCCACTGCTTCTTATCATTTATATAAATGGCTCAGATGTGAATATCAGAGAAATGGTCAGTAAGTTTCCAGATGACACCAAAATTGGAGGTGTAGTGAACAGCAAAGAAGGTTATCACAGAGAACAATGGGACTTTGATCAGATGGGCCAATGGGCTGAGGAGTGGCAGATGGAGTTTAACTTAGATAATTTTGAGGTGTTGCATTTTGTTAAGGCAAATCAGGGCAGGACTTATACACTTCCTGGTAAGGTACTGGGGAGTGTTGCCAAACAAAGAGACCTTGGAGTGCAGGTTCATTGTTCTTTGAAAGTGGAGTCAAAGGGTAGACTGGTTAATGAAGGAAGCATTTGATAAACTCACCTTTATTGATCAATGCATTGAGTACAGGAATGAGGAGGTCTTGTCATGGCTGTACAGGATGTTGGTTGGCCCACTTTTGGAATACTGCATTCATTTCTGGCCTCCCTGCTATAGCAAAGATGCTGTGAAACTCAAAAGAGTTCAGAAAAGATTGAGGAGAATGATACCAGGCCTGAAAGGCTTGAGTTGTGGGCGAAGCTGAATAAGCTGGGGCAAGATTCCCTGGAGTGTTGGTGGCTGACGGGTGACCTTAAAGGTGTTCATCAAATCGTAATTTAAACATGATAAATAGTCAAGGTCTTTTCTCCAGGGTACGGGCGTCCAAAACTAGAGGGCACAGGTTTAAGGTGGGAGGGGCAAGATTTAAAAGGGACCGAAGGGACACCGTTTTCATGCAGAGTGTGGTGTGAGAATGAAATGAACTGCCAGGGGATGTGGTAGAGGCTGGTATAATTATAACATTTAAAAGGATGGTATATTAATAGGAAGGGGTCTGAGGGGTATTGGCCAAATATGGCAAATGGGACAAGATTTATTCAGGATATCTGATGGGCATGGGCAAGTTGGACTGAAGGGTCTGTTTCTGTGCTGCACATCTCTGTAACTTCCCTTTCACATTTTATACTGTTTTTGTCCAACTCAGTGTCTCCCTTTGTCATTGATGTGGGATGTTTAGAGTCAAATCTGTTGCTGTGGGACTGGAGTCACATGCAGGTCAGACTGGGTAAGGACGGTATTTCCCTTTTCTAAAGAACATCAGTGAACCAGATGGATTTTTTCCAACAATTGATCATGGTTTCATGGTTCCCATTAGATTGGTGTTTAATTCCTGATGTAATAACTGATTTGAATTTCCAGCAGCTGCCATGGTGGGAACAGAAACTCTGTCCCCAGTGTATTGGATTGCTCATGAATTTACATTACTATTTGTTCACTCCCTCTCATTATAGCTGTTTAACCTGTTCTCACTAAATAACATACTCAGAATAGAGTCTCCAAGTTTCACTTCCACACACTGATGTCTGTCCCAGTGCTGTGTTCAGACTCTACCTCCCTCTCTCTCTCTCCCTCTTCCCTCACAGTGGTTTCTGTTAATGGTTGGTCAATGACAGTCGCGGATGGAGTGAGGGCTGAGGAAGGAGGCTCCGCTGTCTTACCCTGCAGCTTCACCCACCCTGACACTCACCTCACACTCACCGGCTCCATCTTATGGTACAAGGAGGAAATACGGGCTTTTATCTTTAAGTGTACATATCCTGGTCCAGACCATTCCCAGGGTGAGCTGTGTGAGAATGTGATACAGCACGAGGGTGGGAATCGATTCAGATTCGTGGGGGGTCTCACCAACCACAATGTCTCAATAATGATGAAAGGACTGAGCCAGGAGGATGCTGATCCCTATTGTGTAGAGCTCAATATTGAGAATTTTCAAACAAAGTCTCCAACAACGCTGGAAGTTGAAGGTAAGGAACAATGTTTGGATGGTGTCACTGTCCCGATAGCTCAATGAGAACAGGATCCACCTGGACCGGGAGCTCTCGGGTTAGCTCCTTCTCTTGGGCTCTTTCAGTTGGTCTCAGGCAGGAGGCAGTGAGAAGGAGAGAGAGAGAGATGAGGCTGGGATTTATGGACCATTCCATCACCGTGTCTGAAACTTCCCATGGTATCCCATCAACTCCCTAATTTGTTTTTGAAGATGTCAGGACATGTTAAGAATGTGGTTGGAAAAGGAAATGGGATTTACAGGTTTCAGAAATGGAGGTGTTGAGAACTGAGGCAGGTAGCCCATAAGATATAGGAACAGAGGAAGGCCATTCAGCCCATTGAGTCTGTTCCACATTCAGTGAGATCATGACTGCGATGATAAACGTCAATTCCCCATTCTTGCTTTATCTTCACAATCCCTGATTCCGTGAATGATTAAAAATTTGTCTGTCTCAGCCTTGACTATTCTCAATGACCCAACATTAACTGCTCTCTGTGGTAAAGTAGTCCAGAGATTCACTACCCTCTTAGAGAAAACATTCCTCTCATCTGAAATGTGTAACCCCTCATTCTGAGCTGATGCCCTCTGTTCCTGACAAGGGGGACAACCACGCTGCATCCACCTTATCAAGCACTCGAAGCATCTTTAATGTCTCAATTTGGTCACTTGTCATTCTTCTGTAATCCATCAAGCACAGGCTCAATCTTGTCAAACGCTGCCCATAAGACAGCCCCTCCCGACCTGGCATCAACCAATTGAATCTTCTCTGGCCTGCCTCCAATGCCAGTTTCACTTTCCTTTGATAAGGGACCAAACCTATCCACAATATTCCAGCTGTGAACTAACTAGTGTCTGGTAAAACCTCCCCACTTTAAAATTCGATTCCATTTGAAATAAAGGTGAGCATTTCATTGACCTTCCCTACTCTCTGCTGAATGTTTTTGTGAAATTTGCATGTTCTTCTGTTCTGGAACTTTCTGCAGGCTTTCTCTGTTTCACGAATATTCAGCCTCTCTATTCTTTGTGCCAAATGTATGACCTTACATTTTCCACATTATATTCCAATTGCTAAGTTTTTCTCACTTATTTAACCTGTCGACATCTCTCTCCAGCTACAGTGCATTCACTGACCTCATCCAAATCATTAATGTATATTATAATAAATGTGGCCCCATCTCAGATCCTGTGATACACCACTAATTACAGTTTGCTGGCTGGATATCACTCCCACCTTATCCCAACTCTCTGTTTTCTATCAGTTTGTGTAACCAACAGAACTGAGGTGTAATCTAGGTAGCTGTGGGAGTCAGTCGGTTTATAGTAGATGTCCGTGTTGATTCGGTCGCCCGAGATAGAAATGGAGAGGTCTAGGAAGGGGAGGGAGGAGTCTGAGACGGTCCAGGTGAATTTGAGGTCAGGGTGGAAGGTGTTGGTAAAGTGGATGAACTGTTCAACCTCCTCGTGGGAGCATGAGGCAGCGCCGATACAGTCATCGATGTTGTGGAGGAAAAGGTGGTGGGTGGTGCCAGTGTAGTTGCGGAAGATGGACTGTTCCACATATCCTACGAAGAGACAGGCATAGCTGGGGCCCATGCGGGTGTCCATGGCAACCCCTTTGGTTTGGAGCTGTGGAGCCATAAACTATCTTGTTACAAGTCTGCCATTGTTCCTCATCTGTTTTTGCTGCTAAACTGTTTCTGCAGCTCACTCCAGCCAGTTCTGCTCTCATTCCCTTTGGTAAGCTAAGCACAGTAGCTGCCAACCCAAGCTCCTCCCCCTCAAACTGAATATTCAATGCTATCGTGTTATGGTAACAGATTCCAGGGTATCTTTCACTCTGTCATCAGTTATTAAGCCTGAATCATGACACATCACCAAACCCAAACTAGCCTGATCCCTGGTTGGATCCACATCACATTGTTCTCAGAGACTGCCTTCAATATGTCTCTGAATTCTTCCTCATGGCTCCCTCTGCTAATCTGACTATCCCAATGTGCACGAAGATTCAAGTCACCCATGATTAATGAACTGCCTCTGTTACATGCCTTTACTATCTGCTGATTTATTCCCTTCCCCACTGTGACAATACTGCTCCTTTGACAAGGATATTCTGTTCTTGGTTTATTGAGAGGGGTTGTAAACAGAGAAGTTTTAGGGCCTATTTGATTATAGATAACAGATACTGCCTCAGGAAATAGGCTTTCAAATTAAAACAGAAAAGAATTATGCAATGAAAGGGAAGTGGCCAGTTAACCCAGCTTAACTTTTTCTGGTTTGGTTTGGTTCAGCAAGCAGTCAGTTTTTGGAGGTTGCTGGTCAAAGAAACAGCTCCATGTTGATCCTCTCTCTCTCTGACATCTCTCCTGTGTGAACCAGGGTTTGACTGTAGCTTTTTTGCCAAGAGAGTGTTTATGGGGACATTCCAAGTATTTGGAACAGCATCATTAAGTTGCAATCGAGGCGATTGGGTTTTAAATAGTTCTGGGATTCAAATGTGTTTTTCTTTTGTTCATGTGTGAATAAATACTGTTTTGTTAAAAGTGAGTGGTTGGGCCATATGCATCTCTCCTGGATTATCCAATCGACATTTGCATAAAACAACTCAATAAGTTAGGGTCTGGGCGAATTTCCTGAAGTGTTTTGAGGGGGTGTGGCCTGGTCCATGACACCCACCATTTAGCTACTGCTATGGGACCCATGGTTTACTCCCACAATATCTTATTTCCGTTTTTGTTCCTTATGGAAGGAACCATAAGGAAGGCTGATCCATACAATTATAGAATTAGACAGGATGGAAGAGGCCCTTGAGCCATACAGTCTACACCAACAAAAACATCACTGTCAGTCTGCACCTGTCCAACCTTCCAGCATTTGGTCCATAGCCTTGTATGTTACATAGAACACAGAACAGTACAGCACAGTATAGACCCTACAGCCCACGATGTTGTGCTGACCATTTATCTTAACCTTAGATCAAAATATCCTCCACACCCTCAATCTTTGTGTTTGTCCAACAGTCGTTTGAATATCCCTAATGTTTCTGACTTTACTACCACTGCCTTCCACATATCCACCAGTCTCTGCATAAATAAACTACCTCTGACATCTCCCCAATACCTTCCTCCAATCACCTTAAAATGATGACTCCTTGTGACAGTCATTTCTGCCTTAGGAAGAGTCTCTGGCTATCTACTCTGTCTATGCCTCTCATTACCTTGTATACCTCTATCAAGTCACCTCTCTTCCTGCTTCTCTCCAGTGCAAAAAGCCCTCACTCACTCAACCTCTCTTCATAAGACAAGTCGTCCAATCCTGTGAGTATCCTGGCAAATATCCTCTGAACCCTCTCTAAAGCATCTACATCCTTCCAGTAATGGGACAACCCAGAACTGGACATAATATTCCAAGTGTGGTCTAACCAGGATTTTATAGAGCTGAAGCAAAACCTCGCGGCTCTTAAACTCAATTCCACCTGTTAATGAAAACCAAAACACCATCCGCCTACTTTCCATTCACTATCACTTGCTGTCTTCATTCAGCGAGCCAATTTTGTATCCAGACAGCCACATCTCCCTGTGTCTCATACCTCCTAACTGTCTGAATTAATTGACTATCAAATGCCTTATTGAAATCCATAATCACCATACCCAATGCTCGACCTTCATCAATTTATCTCATCACATCCTCAAACAACCCAATCAGGCTTGTGAGGCATCACCTGACCCTCACAAAGCCACGCTGACAATCTTTAATCAAACTATGTTCTTCCAAATAGTCATAAATCCTTTCCAGGAAGTTGCTTACCACAGACATCAGACTGACAGGTTTGTAATTCCCAGAGATTTTTCTATTCCTTTTCTCGAACAGAGGAATAACACTCGCCTCCCTCCAATCATCCATTACTACTCCCATGGAGAGTGAGGATTCAGAGATCATCACCAGAGGAGCAGCAATCTCATTCCTCGCTTCCCATAGTAACCTTGGATATATCTGATCCGGCCCTGGACACTTATCTCTCTTGATGCTTCCCAGAATTTTTACCATTTTGATGTTCGTCCTTCCTCAGCTGCTCAAGGAAATGTCTCAGTAGTGAGTGGGACAGAGGGAGATTCAGTTACTTTATCCTGTATCTTCAGGAGCTGGGACTCCCACGCCCCTGACCACTGTTACCTGGATGAGGAAGGAGGCCTCCCAACACTTCATTACATTTACAGCCCAATCACAAGGAACTTGGACAACTGGACACGGTGGAAATCGGTACGAGCTCATCGGGAACCCAGAGGAGGGAAACGCCTCGACCAGGATAAACCAGCTGAGTGTGAGGGACAATCACACTTACCTGTGTCTGGTGGAATACAGGTCAGAAACTGATTCTCAGTATCTGATCTAGAAAGAGACACGGGTGTGGGTTTATGGTAAGAAATCATTCTGGATGGAAAACAACAATTGATCGTATAATCGTTGGATGGTTAATCCAACACCCAGGTAATGTTCTGGGAGTAGGATTCAAATCCTACCATGGCAGATGGTGGAATTTGAAATTAATAAAATTCTCAAAGTAAGAGTCAAAAGCTGACTATGTGACCACTGTTTATTGTTGTAAAAACCCATCTGGTTCACTAATGATCTTTCGTGAAGGGAACTGTCATCCTAACCTGGCCTGGCCTACTTGTGACTCCAGACACACAGCAATGTGGTTTATTCTTAACTAATAGGGATGAGTAATCAATGCTGCCCTACCCAATGTCCTTCTCATCCTGTAATTTAATGAATATGAAGAAGTATTCCGTCTGTAGAGGGTGTACAGTGAGAGTGCAGCAGGTTCTGTGAATTTTTAATGATTTGGTCATTGAAACTAAAATATTAACCCTGTTTCTCTCCATAGGTGGGGTCTGGCCTGCTGAGTATTTACAGCATTTTGATTTTTATTTCAAATTTCCAACATCTGCAGTATTTTGCTTTTGTGTTTGAAATTTGACTTTTTAAACATTTAATGTAATTTGATGTGTTGATCCTTTTAGGTACATTCTGATGTCAGTATTGAAAGGCATTGACACACTCAGAATATTCAGTTCAATCTTCAAACGATCCAAAGTTAAACTGACAATGGGATCATCTCCTCGAGCAGGAAGGTGCTGCAGAGTAATGTGTCCCTCTTGGTTACAATGAAAGTGTTCACACCTTCATCGGGAATAGTTCCATCAGTGCAAGTACATTCCCCAGTTTCTGTCTGACTGTGTGAGGCATCACAGCCACATGGGACCTATCCTAGCCCTGCATTCACACATGGGTTATAAAAGGAGATAGTGGTATACTGCTGCTGTCACTGGGCAACTAATCCAGACACTCATGTCTGGGGCCATGAGTTCAAATCCTACCACGGCGGAAGGTGAAAGATAAATGAAATTTTAAACATTTGGAATTTAAATGAAAAAGTAACCTTATGGTCACATGTGACCACTGTTGACAGTTGGGAAAGTTCATTTGAATCAGTCAGGTCCTTTACAGTATGAAATCTGCCTTCCTTACTTGGTCTGGCCTACATGTAGGACACAGGACAGGGTGGGATGGTAGATCAGTGCTCAGTAATGGGTGCCCTTGTGTTGGTGAGTCAAGACTGGGTCCAGGAAATACCCTGCAGAATGTTTTAAAGTATCCATCTAACCTTATATTCTGTATCACAGAATTAAGCAGTTGCCTCCTTCAGGAGTTGTTCTGAACTGCAATGCACTGCCTGAAAGGCCAATGGAAATAGATTTAATAGAGTGATCTTTCAGGCGATAATTGGGTAAGTATTTGGAGGGGAGCACATTCCTGGTCTGTGGGAAACAGCAGGTGAGAGTGTTGAACTGGTTTGCCCCATTACAGAACATCCTGTTTGTACATTTAACCTCTTGCTCTGTAACCCTGCTACAAGTTTCACTGCAGCAACATGGAGGGATTCCTGAATAATGCTGTTCTTGCTGTTTTACAGTGAACAGGACTGAGCCCACCACTGTATATCTGCCAGTCATTCCAACACTTCTCATCCTGCCCATCTGCTTCATAATCTTCATCAACTTCAGCAACAAAGGAGGTGGGTTCATGGAGAATGAGGTTTGATAAAACAGTATGGTTCTGTCATAACAAGAGGGAGGGGTGCACAGGAGATTCACCAGGATGTTGCCTGGGATGGAGCCTTGTTGTGAGTGATTTAACATTGAGGCTGTTTCACAAGGAGATCCATTTAAACCCATTCCATTGAACTCTGATGGATCAATCCCCATTCTCCTCCCATCACTGTTGAATCTCAATGCGCTAAAATATCTTTTCATTCACTCCCATTTGACAGAATCACAACATCTTTTGCATTCATTCCCACTTTGTACAGACTCTCAAACAGAACAGAAAGGAAGTTGCAGTTCACCACATTATTCTTATGTGATTTATTGTTCAAGTGGCTTTTGAGAGTTTGCTGGATAAAGGCATAGACACGGTGGCTCAGATAGTCTGAGTAACAGAGCTATATTTGGGGAGGAATGGTAACATGGACTCCTCTTCTGGCCTGTGCAGTGAGTGCAATGTTCAGGCACTGATCTGTTTTGGGACTGCCCTCATTACTTGTCTTTGCTCTGGCTGAACAAATTGAACAGGCAGGATGTCTGAGGAATATTGAAGGCCTCAGAATCCTGAGCTCAGTTATGTCAGTGCTGAAGACCTTGAGACGTTTAAATTCAGATCCTTATCTTCATGGCCTCTCCCTCCGTTTCTTTGTCAGTTGCATTTTGGCTTCATAGAGAGAAGTTTTGATACAGGAGCAGGAATGTCTTGCTGTAATTGTACAAGGTCTTGGAGAAACCACACCTGGAGGACTGGGTGAGGTTCTGGTCCCCTTATGGGAGGAAGGATGTTCTGGCATTGGACAGAGTGCAATGAAGGTTTCTCAGACAGACTCCTGGGATTTCAGGGCTGATGTATGAAGAGAGATTGGATCGGTTCGGATGGTATTCACTGGAGTTTGGAAAAATGAGGGGGATCTCAGGGAAATGTGTGAAATTTCAGTAAAACTCGACGAGGTAAATGTAGGAAAGATGTTTCCAGTGACCGGGGAGACAAAAACCAATGGTCACTGTCAAAGGATATGGGGTAGACCATTCAGGATTGACATGGAGAGTAGTCCCTTTGGAGTTACTGTGATCCTGTGGAGTTCTCTGTCACAGAAAGCAGTTGAGGCCAAAGCAAAGAATGTTTTTAAGAAGGCGTTAGAGTTCTTGAGGATAAAGGGATGAAAGTGTATGGGGGGAAAACATTTCCAATTGTGGAGACAATGTGACAAATTTGTTCATAATTTTACAAAATATTTATGAAACTTTTTTTCTCTTCAGGGTGTTCACAGCAAATCAAGAGAACGACACCTTTGAAAAGGTAAGGTAGTCAGTGACTGACACGAGAGTAGCGGTAGAAATTCTCTGAGTCGAGAGTGTGGTGTTGGAAAAGCACAGCAGGTCAGGCAGCTTCCGAGGAGCAGGAGAATCGATGTTTCGGGCAAAAGCTCTTCATCAGGAAGCTCTCACTTTTGCTCTAGTTCAGGGTTGTATTGAATATCTCCTTTTCAGAGACAGAATGCAGCCTCCTGCTAATGATCTCCGAATGTGTTATTTTCCTGCTTACAAGTTGCTCAAACACTCACTGGGAAAATGAGAGGTAAATGACAGAGAAATAAATTCTGAACAGAATTGGTCAATTTCTGGCTGTTTGTAAGTTTTCAGCTCCAGGTTAATCTGAGAGCTCTATTCTGCAAATCAATCTACAATTCATCCTTGTATAAAACGAAAGTGTTCCCCATTTTTCTCACAGTGGTCACTTTGAGTTGTCATGGCTGTTTCATGGAGGGAAAGATTGGAATGTTATCACTTGCAGTGAGTGCTGAGGATAAAAAGGACCTTTTTTGTGAATCCTACTATTTCTCCCTTGCCCTCCGAGCAGCTGAATTTTCACTGGGTGGGAACGTGGTTTCCTGATCATCCCCCACTTTCCAAGATTTCCATGTTCTGTAGCATCCTCCAAAGTTACAGCAGATGGGAAGCCCTTGCAGGAATTTTCCCCACATCTCCAACACCCTCCCTCCCTGCCTTGTAACCAGTTGCTCAAAGCTGACCCTTGGGTGCTTTGGTACATTCTGGTACCAAGGCAGAACTGTTTCTGGTGGTGAATTCTTCAAGGGTGACATGGGTGAGTTGTGTCTAAATCTGAACATTTTGTTTATTCATTTGCCGGTCGTGAGCATCTCTGATTGGGCCAGCATTGACTACCTGTCCACAGTTGCCCTTGAGAAGGTGGGGGTGAGCTGCCTTCATGAACTGCTCCAGTCGGTGTTCTGGAGGTAAGAGCCACAGAGCCCTTAGGGAGGGATTTCCAGGATTTTGATCCAGCAACAGTTCCCCACCACCTTCTCATGGACAGCTAGGAGCAGCCAGCCCGACCCATGACCTGTGAGGGGATAAGCAAAAAGATAGGATTCTTGTTACTGTGACCTGGGATTATGCCATTAGCTTCCTCTGAATATTAATGTTCCTTGTATGTATTTCAGGAATGATCCAGGGTCATCCAGCATTCCTGAGCCTCATCAGGCCCAGCAGCCGTTGACCTCAGGTACTGGCTGTACTCGAACTGACCAATCACCATCCATTTCAGACACTGTAACATCGAGTGTGTGAAGCATCAACACAGTGGACAGACCTGCAGTGACAGAGTACCACCCTCACTGTACAGCCTGACCACTTTGGACTAACTCTCTTCCCATTCAGTGTGACCCAGTGAGAGCATCACGACTTTTCTTTTGGTTTCCTCACTTTTGGTTTGGAACTGTGATTTTAAAGTTGAGAATTAAAGTTTGAAAAATAGGTTGTTTGACGAAAGATGAGAGAAGAAAAGGGAAGCATTTGCTGTTGGAATATGGTCTGGAAAACTAACGCAGGTTAATTCAAGGTCATTGTCATTATCATCGGTGATAACTCACTCATGAGTGTTATCATCTACTGAGGAAATTTGTGTCCCTTTTCATGGGTTCTGTGGGTCCTTGTGTGAATCCTGGAGCCACATCTTCAACCACATATTTGTTGGGTGTTTCCCAGATGTGGAACAAAGAACAAAGAAAATTACAGCACAGGAACAGGCCCTTCAGCCCTCCAAGCCTGTACTGCTCCAGATCCTTTGTCTAAACCTGTCACCTATTTTCTAAGGATCTGTACCCCTCTGCTCTCGCCCATTCATGTCTCTGTCTGGATACATCTTAAATGTATCGTGCCCACCTCTACCACCTCCACTGGCAACCCGTTCCAGGCACTCACCACCAATCTGCGTAAACAACCTTCCACACATATCTCCCTTAATCTTAGAACATAGAGCATCGAACAGTACAGCACAGAACAGGCCCTGCAGCCCTCAATGTTGTGCTGACCTGTAAAATATTCTAAGCCCATCTGCCTACACTATCACATCATTATCCATGTGCTTATCCAAGGATTGTTTGAATCTCCCTAATGTGGCTGAGTTAACTACATTAGCAGGTCGGGCATTCCACACCCTTATCACTCTGAGTAAAGAACCTGCCTCTAAAATCTGTCTTAAATATATCACCCCTCAATTTGTAGTTATGCCCCCTCGTACAAGCTGATGTCATTATCTGAGGAAAAAGGCGCTCACTTTCTACTCTATCTCATCCTCTGATCATCTTGTATGTCTCTATCAAATCCCCTCTTAGCCTTCTTCTTTCCAATGAGAACAGACTGAAGTCTCTCAGCCTTTCCTCATAAGACCTTCCCTCCAGACCAGGCAACATCCTGGTAAATTTCCTCTGCTTCTTTTCCAATGCTTCCACATCCTTCCTGTAATGGGGCGACCAGAACTGTACACAATATTCCAAGTGCAGCTGCACTAGCATTTTGTATAGTTGCAACATGACATTGCAGCTCCAGAACTCAATCCCTCTACCAATGAAACCTAACACACGGAATGCCTTCTTAACAGCACAATCAATCTGGGTGGCAACTTTCAGGGATCTATGTACATGGACTCCAAGATCCCTCTGCACATCCACACTACCAAGAATCTTTCCATTGACTCAGTACTCTGCCCTCTTGTTATTCTTCCCTATGTGAATCACCTCACATTTTGCTGCATTGAACCCCATTTGTCACCTGTCAGCCCAGTTCTGCAGTTTATCCAAGTCCCCCTGCAACCTGTAGCATTCTTCCACACTGTTCACCACTCCACCAACTTCATCTGTAAACTTACTCACCCATCCACCTATGCCTGCATCCAAGTCATTTATAAAAATGACTTCCAATTAAACCTGTTGGACTATAACCTGGTGTTGTGTGATTTTTAACTTTGTACACCCCAGTCCAACACCGGCATCTCCAAATTATAAAAATGACAAACAGCAGTGGTCCCAAAACAGATCATTGGGGCACACTACGAGTAACTGGACGCCAGGCTAAATATTTTCCATCAACCATCACTCATTGCCTCCTTTCAGAAAGCTAGTTTCTAATTCAAACTGCTAAATCACCCTCAATCCCATGCCTCTGCATTTTCTCCAACAGCCCTTATCAAAGGATTTACTGAAGTCCATGTATACCACGTCAACTGCCCTACCCTCACCTGCATGCTTGGTCACCTTCTCAAAACACTCAATGTGAGACACGACCTGCCCTTGACAAAACTATGTTGACGATCTGAAATCAAATTGTTGCTAGCTAGATGATTATAAATCTTATCTTTTATAATCTTTTCCAAAACCTTTCCTACAACAGAAGTGAGACTCACTGGTCCATAATTACCTGGTCATCCCTCTTGCCCTCCTTGAACAAGGGCACAACATTTGCAATCCTCCAGTCCTCTGGTACTAAACCTGTTGACAATGATGACTTGAATATCAAAGCCAAAGCTTCTGCTATCTCCTCCATAACTTCCCAGAGAATTCCATCCAGCCCAGGGGGACTTGTCTAGAATTGATCTTGTATCTCATTCATCTCCTCTACAATGTTCTCCTTTTCCTGAGTGAAAACCGATGAGAAATGTTCATTTAGCACATCTCTGATCTTCACAGTGTCCACACTCAACTTCCCACTTCTGTCTTTGACTGGTCCTATTCCTACCCTAGTCATCCTTTTATTCCTCACACATCTATAGAAAGATTTAGGGTTTTCCTTTATTCTACCTGCTAAAAACTGCTCATGTCCCCTCTTTGCTCTTCTTAATTCTCTTTGAATCCTTCCTAGCTAATCTCACCATCGCTTCATCTGAACCATCTTGTCTCATCAACATATAAACTTCCTTTTTACACTTAACAAGAGATGCAATTTCCGCAGTAAACCACGGTTCCCTTACCTTACAACTTCCTCCCTGCCTGACAGGGACATACCTATCAAGGACACGCAATATCTGATCCTTAAACCAGTTCCATATTTCCATTGTCCCCATCCCCTGCATTTTGATAACCCATTCTCTGCATCCTAATTCTTGACTAATCGTGTTCTTATTGCCCTTGCCCCTTGACTTGTGGCATGTACCTATCCCTTTCCATCGTTAAACTAAGCATAACTGAATTATGGTCACTCTCTCCAAAGTGCTCACTTACAACTAAATCAAACACCTGGCCTGGTTCATTACCAAGCACCAGATCCAGTGTGGCCTCCCCTCTTGTCGGCCCCTCGACATACTGTGTCAGGAAACCCTGCTGTACACATTGGACAAAAGCTGATCCAACCGAAGTACTAGAGTTATAGCATTTCCAGTCAATGTTGGGGAAATTAAAGTCCCCATAATGATCATCCTGTTCCTTTCACTCCTACTCAGAATCATTTTGCCAATCCTCTCCTCCACCTCCCTGGATCTCTGCAGAGGCCTATAAAAAAAACTCCCAGCAGTGTGACCTCTCCTCTCCTGTTTCTAACCTCAGCCCAAACTACCTCAGGAGTAGTATGGTGTCAAAAGTTCTTTCAGCTACCATTATACTTTCCTTGATGAACAAGGCTACACCTCCCCCTCTTTTACCGCCTTGCCTGTTCTTAATGAATGATCTGAATCCTGAAAACCTGCAATATCCATTCCTCACCCTGGTCTATCCATGTATCCAAAAGGGCCACAACATCGAAATCCCAGGTACTCATCAATGCTGCAAGCTCACCTACTGTATTCCGCATACTCCTGGCATTGAAGTAGACACACTTCAAACCAGCTTGATGTCTGCCAGCACACTCCTGTGACCATGAAATCCTGTCCCTGTCCTCCCTACTCTCATCCTCCTGTCTACTGGAACTACACCTCAGGTTCCCATCCCTCTGTTTAAACCCACCCGATTAGCACCAGCAAATTTTCCACCTGGGATATTAGTACCCCTCTGGTTCAAGTGAAGACCATCCTGTTTGTGCAAGTCGCACCTTCCCCAGAATGAGCCCCAATTGTCCAAGTACCTGAAACCCTCCCTCCTACACCATCTATGTTCAACTGATATCTCTCTGTATTCCTTGCCTCGCTATCATGTGGCACGGGAAACAAACCAGAGATAACAACTCTGTTTGTTCTAGCTCTCAGCTTCCACCCTAGCTCCCTGAAATCCTGCCTTACATCCCTATCTCTCTTTCTACCTATGTTGTCGGTACCTACATGGACCACGACTTGCGGCTGGTCACCCTCTCCCTTCAGGACCCCAAAGATACGATCCAAGACATCATGGACCCTGGCATCTGGGAGGAACACACCAACTGTGAGTCTCATCAATTTCCAACAAAAAAACCTTTCCCCTGTCACTTTGAACTCATGACCCCTCGTAACTGAGACCCCACTCCGGGAAAAAGCTTCTTGCTATCCACCCTGTCTTACCTCTCATGATTTTGTAGACCTCAATCAGGTGCCCCTCAACCTCTGTCTTCCTAACGAAAATAATCCTAATCTGCTCAACCTCTTTTCATAGCCAGCATCCCATTATACCAGACAATATCCTGGTGAACCTCATTTGCACCCTCTCCAAAGCATCCACATCCTTTTGGTTACGTGGTGACCAGATGGGTACATAAGATTTCAAACATGGCGGAACCAAAATCTTATACAACCATAACATGACCTACCAACTCCTGTACTCAATACCCCGCCTGATAAAGGAAACCATGCTGTATACCTTCTCGAGCACTCTATCGAACTGCATTGTAACCTTCAGGGATCAATGGATCTGAACACCCAGATCTCTCTGTGCATTAATTTTCAGCAGGGCTTGTCCATTTACCATAATGTTTGCTCTTGAATTGGATCTTCCAAAATGCATCACCTCACATTTGCGTCGATTAAACTCCACCTGCCATTTCTCTGCTCAACTCTCAAATTTATTTATATTCTGCTGAATTCTCTGACAGTCCCTTTCACTATTTGCTACTCCACCAATCTTAGTGTTATCTGCAATGAATTGCCAGCGGAAGTAGTTGAGCTGGATACATTATCAACATTTAAAAGGCATTTGGGTAAATACGTGTCCAGGAAAGGGTTAGAAGGATATGGGCCAAGTGAGGGGAAATGGGGTGAGTGTGGACAGACATTTTGGTGGGCATGGACCATTTTGGGGCAAAGGTCCTGTCCCCGTGCTTTAGGACTCCATGAATCTATAGCTCTATCTGCAGAAGCGGTCTGTATTGACCAGTGACTCTGGAATTCAAGCAAGACGTACACCAATGTTCCTGTAAGAGAACTCATCATCCAAGGATTTCATGAAGGCCTGACGTTTATCAGTAAAATGGTCATCAAACTGGAAAATCACAATTCTTTTATTTTTCTCATTTATCTTAACTCCGCATGTGTGTGTATGTGCGCACACATATTTGTGACAGATGTCTGATTGGATGTTTATAATCAATGAAGATTGGGCTTAGGTGGTAGATATTAATTAGATTACCTTATAGTTTGGGTATTGGTTTGCTCAGATAACAAATCTACATCCAGAACCTCAACCTGAACTACAAATTGACTCAAAACATGCTATTGCCTTTTAGTTTATCTGTGCTCAGTTTTGTTCTTCAGAATGAATTGTTAATTTTCATTAAAATTGTAGACTTGGTGTCCAAGATGTGTTCTTTGTTATGTCTCAGTCAGAATCATTCAGGAATTTTGAGGATCATTGACTGTTTTCTTTTCATTGTGTTGTGTATCCAGTGATAGTGAGGTGGGTTTGGTTTGGCTTGTTATCCCTGTTTCATAACATTCCAGAAAGGGATCTGATTGGTTTCTTTAGATTATTATCTGAGCAATGAAGATTAAAACTCCTTTCCTCAGTCACTGGCTCTAGATGGATTCTTGAACAATAACCATTTCTGATTTTCTGAATCGTCAGGCCCGTTCCTTGCTGTTTCGAACTGTTTATGGCCGGTCTGTATGGATCAAGGAAAAGAGTCCAGTCACACATCCCAAATGACTCCCATAGCTGGGCTGTTGAGGGGACCCTGAAGATCAGGTTTATGCTCTGGGGAAATGGGGTTCAATCCTCACCATGGCAAGATGTGGAATTTAATTAATAAATCTGGGATTGAAGCCTTGTTCTTCCTGATGGTGGCCATCTGAATTATCATCATTTCTTGCTCAAAAAAAACCCTGTTTCACTAATGTCCTTCAGGGAAACAAATCCACCATCTTTCCCTCATCTGCCCTCCAGGTGACTTCAGATCCCACTTCAAACTTCAGTGTGACCTTTGAGGACAGATTGAATGCAATGTGTCTGACTCTGTCCTTGTCTCTGAAATGGCCAAGCAAGCCTCTCAGTTCAAGGACAGTTAGGGATGGGGAACAAATACTGGCCTTGCCAGCGAGACCCACATGCCTTGATTGAATTTTAAAAATCTACCTTATCTGTTCTCACTCTCTGCTCAGTCCCTGCACCCTCTAACACCTGGCCCTGCTTCACTTCACTCTCTCTACCCTTATTTCCCTTTGACCCTCCCCTCGTAACCAATATCCCACCTGCTCCAATCTCATCTCTGCAAGTGTAGGAGGTCTGCTTTGTTGACGTTACCTTTGCCAAGTGTGTGCTTATGTGATGCTGCTGTATTGGAGCAGTTGATGAGCAGTTGTTAAATAATATATTATTTTGTTAAGTATTTTATGAAAGGTAAAGTAATGCCAATTCTTTTTCTCATTTGTATTTAAATTGTGGTGTCAGAATAAATTGAGTTTTGTTTAAAGGTGAATAGTTTGACCAATGGAATCACATCTCGAGTGCAATGCCTTGAACTTGCATTTAAACAAGAAAAAAGTTAGGATCAAAGCTATCTCCTTGATATGTTTTGAGGTGGTTTGATCTGGTCCATTACACTACACTTTGGATCTTCATATTTCCTGCAAGTACTGAAATTCTGTCCTGTCCACTTGAGTCCAGGTCATACACACAGCTCAAAAAGAGCCTTGTTTCAGCACACGTCCCTCCAGTCTGAAATACAAACACTCGCCGCAGGGAATCGAAAAATGACAAAGAGCGGTGGATGCTGGAAATCAGAAACAAAAACAGAAATTGCTGGTGAAACCCAGCCCAGCACCTTCTGCAGGTGGGGGACACAGAGTCAGCACATGCTCCAGGATGGTCTAATCTGGTTAGTGAATACTTTGGAACACACACAGTCACACCAACATCTGACATCTTTTCTCTCAGACAAAAAGGAAAGCATTTGCTTCCACAGGGGAAGGACATCGATATTCGTATCCTGGTAAAAGGAGTGACAGCCACATGTCTGTTCGGAGTTTCCTGTTTGTGAATGGTTCCCATTTCATATCCTCCCAACCCCTCAGTCACAGCAGCACTGTACCTGCGAGACCCTGATGGGATGAATAGCCCACTTCAGTTCCTGTGTCGTATGGTCTTCTTCCTGAACAACTCACTCAGCTCCATCACAACTGGCCTTCAAGAGCCACGCTGAGATGAAATAAAATAAAACTCAAAGTATCTGTTGTCGGCTTCACCATATAAAAACCCTCTCATTCACACAAATCACTCATTAAATCTACATCACATCAAGCACTGAAGACTTTATTCAACATTTTGTATATGTCTGTCTGGAGGCACCGGAGAGTTCACACGGGGAGAGACCTTATAAATATTCAGGATGGAGGCAATGCTGTAAACCTCCTGGAGAACTGATGTCCCATTAATGTGTGTTCACTGATGGGGATGATTCAGGAGACCATTCAAGTGTTCTCACTGTGGAACTGGGTTCAGGCGATCATCCCAGCTGACTGTACATCAGTGAGTTCACACTGGGGAGAGGCCGTTCACCCACACAGAGTATGGCAAGGGATACACTCAATCATCCCAGCTGCTGAGACACCAGCACATTCACTACATTAAGAAGCTTTTAAAAGTTCAGACTGTGGGAAAAGCAATAAATGTATTCACCATCGGATGATCCATCACCACGTTCGCACTGGGGAGAGACTGCTCTGGTGGTCTCACTGTGGGACAGGGTTCAGGCAATCATCTCACCTCACTGCACACCAACATGTTCATAATGGGGAGAGACCATTCACTTGCTCAGAGTGTTGGAGTGGATTCACTCACTATTGACGCACCAGTGGGTTCACTCTGATGAAAGACCCACCTCACAGCCACCAAATTAAAAGACATTTTGGACCGGTACATGGTTCGGAGAGGGTGAGAGAGATATGGGTCAAACACAGGAAAATGGGACTGGTTCAGTTGGGGAAAACTTACTGGAATGGACATGTTAGGCTCAAGCTGAAAAATGTGTTGCTGGAAAAGCGCAGCAACACATTATTTAGCTCTGATCTCCAGCATCTGCAGTCCTCACTTTCTCCATGTTAGGCTAAAGGGTCTGTTTCTGTGCTGTATGACTCTGTGACCCTAAGTACCAGTTAATTTTGTCCCAGAACATTGCATTTAATGTTCCTCTTTTCTATAATTACCCTCAGAGTGAAAGGGGTTGATGATGGGGTAAATGCTCCCCTCAGAGTAATTACCCTCACACTGAAGGGAAGGACGTTGGGGTAAATACTCCCCTCACAGTAATCACCACCACACTGCAGGGAAGGATGTTGGAGCAAATGCTCTCCTCCCAGTAATTACTCTCACACCGAAGGGAAGGATGTTGGGGTAAATGCTCCTCTCATAGTAATTACCCTCATACTGAAGGGAAGGATGTTGGGGTAACTGTATTTCTCCTCACACTGAACAGGCTGGAAAGGGAAGGCACAGGAGCAGAAAATGGTAAGTGACGATAATTGTTCTTCAGCATATTTTATATACTATTCCATTTTGTGATGAATCTAAATGTTTAAAAGTAATCCTCCTCAATAACAACAATTCTCCTTCAGTTCAAACAGCAAGACTCTCTGAGTTGCTTATTCAGACGTGAGTGAATCAGTCTTTCATTTCAACACCAGTTCTAATTTCCTCTCCCTTTTTCTCTGACACTCCACCTGCTCCCAGGCTCCAGGATCCCACTCTCCCATGTATTGGATAGAACCAGTTGGGGCTGTGTGATATAGTTCCTTGTTCCTGGCATCTCTAATGCTGTTCAGTCAGATCACTGGGGGTTGATCCCATGACTTCCAAGCCCCACCTCCTCATCCCAGTGCTCTAGCATTGGTCTGCCAACCTGCCCATCTTCATTGGGGTGTTGGTTTTCTGCACCAATCAGAAGGCAAACAGATTCTCCCCTATCCTATTAGATGGTACTTGACCGTCGGTCAACAGTTTGTCTCTCCCAGTATGTTTATCCCGGTCAGGAAGAGAATGAGGGAAAAGAGGATGTGAGGGCATCATGGCAAATTGGCTGGATGGTTAATCCAGAGAACCAGGTAATGTTCTGGGGAACTAGAATTGAATCATTCCACAGGGAATGGTGGAATTTATATACAAAACAATCTGGAATTAAGAGTCTAATAGTGACTACAAACTCATTACCACTTGTCAGGAAATACCCGTCTGGGTCAGTAATGTCCTTATGGACAGTAAATGCCATCCTTACAGGGACCGGCCTCCATGTGATTCCTGATGAGTTCCTGATGAAAGGCTTTTGCCTGCTTTTCAGATGCTGCCTGACCTGCTGTGCTTTTCCAGCACCACTCTCATCTTGACTCTAATCTCCAACATCTGCAGTACCCACTTCTGCCAACATGTAACTCCAGACCCACCGCGGTATGGTTAGGTTTTGGTTGCTCTCTGGGCAACTATGGATGGGCAATAAGTGCTGGCCTGGCCCGTGATACACCCATCCTATCAATTAATAAAATAAATGTACAATTGTTGAGGTAAATGTTCCCCTTTCAGGTAATTCCCCTCAAACTGAAATTATAATTCTGAGCTGCTCTGATTTCTGTTTATTACAGACTTTCAAAACAAATTATTCCAGGTGCTGACCTGGAGAAGGAAGAACAACGATCAGCATTCTGATCAGCACAAGGATCATCTCAGCAGGTCTTGTGAACAGAGGACCATTGAAACTGTTTCAAGTGGTTTCCCCCTCCCCAAAGACCAGAGCTTAGTTTGTGTGTGTGTGTCTGTGTGTGTGTCTGCATGTGGGTTCGTGCGTGTGTCTGTGTGTATGTTGGTGTGTGTGTGTGTGTCTGTGTATGTGTGTGTGTCTGTGTGTGGGGGTATGTGTGCGTGTGTCTGTGGGTGTGTATGTGTGTCTGTGTGTGTGGGTGTGTGTGATTCTGTGTGTGTGTGTGTGTGGGAGTGTGTGTGTGTGGGTGGGTGTGTGTGTCTGTGTGTGTGTATGTATATGTGTGTGTCTGTGTGTGTGTGTGTGTGTGTTTGTGTGTGTGTGTCTATGTGTGTGTGTCTGTGTGTGTTTTCTGACAAAAGGTCCTCTCCTACATGTTGTGTGACTCTATCACCATGCTAAATGCGACAGGTTTTAAACAGATCTAGCAACTCCTGCCTGCACATCCATGAGACACTGTGGGCCATCAGCAGCAGCAACATTGTACTCCAGCACACCTGTAACCTCATAGTCCGGCATCTCCCTCACTCAGCCATTACCATTTAGCCAGGGGATTACTTCAGGTTCACTGGAGAGTATAGGAGGGCATGTCACAAGCAGCAACAGCCACACCTAAAACTGAGGTGTTCGTCTGGAGAAGTGACCATACAGGTGTACTTGTGTACCAAACAGTACAAGCAGCAAGTGGTAGACGGACCTAAGCGATCCCACAACCAATGGGTTTCCATGAAGGGAGCTGACCAGGCTCTTTAAATTATTATCTGAGCGATGGAGATGGAAATCTCCTCAGTCCCTGACCCTGGATGGATTCTTGGACAATAACCATTTCCGATTCCCTGAATCATCTGGCTGAGTAATTGGCTCAGCCCGGTCCTTGCTGCCTCGAGCTGTTCACGGCCAGTCTGTCTGCTGCTTTGGTATGGGTCAAGGAAAACAGTCCAGTTGGGTGTCACACATCTCAAATGACTCCCAGTGGGGAACCTGAGGGTCGGGTTCATGCTCGGGGGAGAGGGGTTCAATTTTCACCATGGCAACTTGTAGAATTTACTTTTAATTATTAAATCTGGAAGCATAAACTCATCTCTGTGATGGTGACCATCTGAATTAACATCGATTGTTGTTTAAAGATAGAACCTGTTTCATTAATGTCCTTCAGGGAAGCAAATCTACCACCTTTACCCTATCGGCACAACAGGTGACTTCAAATCCTCATTTCAAACCTCAGTGTGTCCTTTTTGGAGCGATTGAATGCAATGTGTCTGACTCTGACCTGCTGCCCTCTGAAATGGCCAAGCAAGCCTCTCACTTCAAGGGTGTTCAGGGATGGGCAACAAACGCTGGCCTTGCCTGTGAGACCCACGTGCCTCGCAAGGATATGAAAACTACTGAATCTGTTCTCACCATCTTCTCATTCCCTGCACCCTCTAATATTTGCTCCTGCCTCACCTCAACTCTCTCCTACCTTCCAATATCCTCCCTGCTCCAATCACATTTCTCATGAATGTTTTGGATAGTCTGTGTGGTCCTACCCCGAATGAAACACATGACCAGAAGAAATTGGGGCAGGGGTAAACCATTCAGCCCCTCAAGCCTGCTCCAACATTCAGGAAGATCTTGGCTGATTTGTTTGTGCTTCGTATCCCACATCATGTCGTGTCTGAACTTCGGTGAGGTGGGAGTGGGGAGTATTGCGCCACATTCTGGATTTGGAGATGGAGATTCCACATTCACTGCCTAACCTCGGGAATTTCAGCTTGGTCAAAGCATCAGTTCAGTGGTCCCACAGTGGGAAGGAGTCTGTGCATTGCTCTGACTGAACAAGCCTGACGGTGCTGCCAATTCCACCACAGAGCAAGGCCTGACTGGACCTGAATCCTTCACTCTGATTTCTCTCCACAGATGCTGCCAGAGCTTTTCCAACTATTTGTTTTTGTTTCGGATTTCCAGGGTTTGTAGTTCCTTCAGCTTTTACCCCGGGGATGTTGTTGGTTTACACTTGGGTGAGATACAGCTGACACTCTGCAGGAAATGGTCAGTGTGTCCAGGCACCACCGCCTGACCAACTCTGCCCCCTTCCTCACAGCAGCCAGGCTGGCGAAGTGATTGTGGGGTGGCATTTCTCATGATTGTGCACGGATGAGTAAGAGACAAAAAACCTGAAGAGAACATCTGTCGTTTGAGTAATCCAGAAACCACATCCTGTGGATGCTGGAAATCAAAAAATAAAATCAGACAAAGCTGGAGAAACTCAGCAGCTCTAACAGCATCTGTGGAGAGAGACACGGAGTTAGCTTTGCAGGATTCGACTCAGATGATGAGCCTTGAGAAGGGTATCACTCTCTGGGTGTGTCCCCGTGTCGTTTCACTGTCCCTGCAGCTCCCTGACTGTTATTTGACGGGTTTCTGTGACTGACCCACCTTGTCTCGATCGCAGGTTATTGAAGAAGATGGAGCTCTGGTGAGGTGGGAGTGCAAAGTGATTAAAACTGAGACCTTTGCTGAGTACAGAACATTCAGCATCGGAGAAGGGATAGTAAATGTCCAACAAGAGGTGGAGGTAGGACAATGGGGAGAGACAAGTGGGACAGTGGGTGGAGGAAGGTTCCAGAGGGGTGGGGGTAACTCTGAATTGTTGCAGCTTGTGTTATTGCCTGAAAGGAAGAGAAAAAGTTTCATGTTATCTGTTGAACGAGCCAGAGAATGATGTCGAACCTGGGGCTGTGGACAGCTTTGAGACAGTGTGAACGGATGCTGATGGAGAGAGAGGTCAAGAGTGTGTATACGATGGCACATAGCACTGTGTGGGTCTCAGGGTGTGGTGAGAGCAGCTGCCTGAGGAGTGATGGACATCATGGAGAGAGCTGTGATCCTGGGTGGATTCAAAACACAAAGGATGAAACTCATTCACTATTTGTGTCAACAAATGACTCCATCCCCTCCCACCAATCCCTCTCATCCCTGTAGCCTCGGTGCTAACACATGCTGTCTGACTACCAGCCTTTGGCCTTATCGAGAGTAGTGGGGACAAGGGAGGAGAGCAGAACTGAGCCAGAACCAGATCAGTTATGGTCTTAATGAATTGTGGATAAAACTCGATGGGCCATAGGGCTTGCCCCTGCTGTGAAGTACGATGTACATATCTTCTTTAAATTGAAGCAGATGAGGTTCAAAGTTACTGGCTGTGTGGTTTGGGAATTGGCTTTGGGCCAGGAAGCAGAGCGCTGTGGTCTGTGGTTTTATTTCAGACGGGAGGGAAGTGTGCAGCACTGGTGATATAATTCTCTTCTTGATCTTTGTGAATGATCTGCACTCAGGGATACAGGACAAACTCCAATGTTTGCAGATGAAACAAAATTCAAAAACCCAGTGAAGAGTGAGGAAAGTGCTGACAGGCTCTGGGGCATATAGGCTGGTGAAATGGCCAGCCAAATGAAAGTTAACACTGGGAAGAGTGAAGTGACACATCATGATAGGAAGAACAAAGAGGGGTGCGATAAATGGTGTAAATAACAAACTTAGCATGGCGTTGCAAAAGATGGACAATGATTAAAGCATGCTGGGAAATCAAACCCAGCCTTGACTAAAGTGACTGTGCTAATCCACACGCTGCAGGATCCAGACAGGCTACAGCTGCTCACAGACGGTTTACAAACAAACCTGACAGCTACAGACCCTGCAATACACACCTGAAGCTGGACTTGAATGGGACAATGGAATGTCACCCTCGGGACAATTGGGAGCAGGGAGTAATTCAATCGACATGGAGGTGCCCAGTACCCTTATTTGGAGGAGGCTACTGGCTGAGATATTCCTGATGAAGGGCTTTTGCCCAAATTGTCGATTTTCCTACTCCTCAGATGCTGCCTGACCTGCTGTGCTTTTCCAGCACCACTCTGATCTAAACTCTAGTTTCCAGCATCTGCAGGCCTCACTTTTGCCTCATACAATATGTACACGACCGACTTGTGTAAACAGAAACAAAGGAGGAGCACATTCAGCTCCGAGGTGAATTACTCGATCTGTTACACAGGCTAGGATTGCAAAATTAATCTGAAAAAGACACAAATTCTACAGCCTAGGGTCACATCCTTGTGAATGATAATCACCCACAGGAAAAGGGAAATAGACTAAAAGCGATTAGAGACCATAGAACGACTCCCACTCCCCCGAGATGGTCGTGCACTTTGATCCTTCCTTGGGTTAGTGGGATAGTGCAGAAACCACATTGATGGGTTCACCATCAAAGCAGCCCCAGTCTCAGAGTTACTGATAAAGGACGCTGCCTGGAATTGGACACCTCAACACACAGAGGAGTAACTGAGTTACAACACGCCCTCACAACAGCTCCTGCCTGACTAGTTCCCAACCCTGATTTACCATACGCCCTCGAAGCTGCAGCCACAGACCAGACGATAGCTGCTGTTCCACTGCAAGAGTGACACGGTAGGCAAGGGCCAGGGGCTTATGTCTCCAGGGTCCTACAGCCCGTGGAGCAAGGGCTTTCCATGTGGGAATGGCACCACCACACAGTCTTTTGGGCAGGCCAATACTTTGACTACATTATTGGTTTAAACCCACTGACCATACTGACTGAACATACACCAAACCAGCTCCTGCTGGACAGCCCAATCAAAGATGGCTCAGTGAGACAGATTCGAGCCACACAATGAACTCCACTGCTTCAGAGTCGGGACATCACGGTCAAACGTACCAAGGTGCCTAGCTTCCTAGCTGATGGCCTGAATTATGGAGGAGACCCACATGACTGCCAAATCATAGCCACAAAACACCCCACTGGCACTTTTCTGACCCAAACAGCTGGGAAAACGGTTAGGGATGAGACAAGAGAATAACCAAGCAGACACAGCCATCGGAATTTATGTAGGTGGAGCCTCCACTGGACAGGATGGCATGTGGATCACCGGCTGTGGGATACACATGACCAACACTCAGGGACAGCTATTGTTTCAATTAGCCAACTCAGTGCCCAGGCTGTGGAACTAACAGCTGTGGCTTATGTAGTTAGCCACTCCAACCTGTTCCTCCACCCACAGATATATTTTCCAACAGTATGTGTGTGTGCAACAACCTCACTGAATTCTTACCACTCTGGGAAGCAAAGGTTTAATTTCTCCCAATGGGAAATCACTACCAACAGCCTCCTTTATTACAGTATGGACTGCAGTCTGCCCGTGGAAGGCAATACAGTATAATTAAAGTTAAACACCACCACAAGACATCCCAGAAGGTAACTACAGAGCAGGTGAATTCTCCATAAAATGTTGCTCATGTTGGAAAATTGTGGCAGTTACCTATAGGTGAGCAGGCCAATGCAGTTACTGTAAGTCAGACTAACGTAGAAGACCTTCGACAAGAGCAACATCGTGATGACCCGTTAAAACAGATTGTGGCAGGGATTTATCCAGATGCCTAAGCTATGTGGAAAGATTCCCTGCAAGTACATGATGGGTTAGTCGAAAAGGCAGGAGTATATGTAGTCCTGACTCAGGACAGGAACCACATTATTTACTAATTCCATGATGGCATGGGCACCAGGGAATCGAGGCTGTGACAGAACACTTGAAGAACTGTGTTGGCACACACGTCCAGTGGAAGGGCCCTGGACAAACCTCCAAGTTGACTCTATAGGTGCCCTGCCTCCATGTGAAAACAGATACACCTACATCCATGACATCATCGACACTTTTACAAAACGGATCGATGCATTTCCCATTGGGGCAAACACAGTGAGAACAACAGGCCAGATCCTCACACAACAGGTGTTCACGAGGTGGGGTTTACCCTGCAGTATCGAGTCAGATCAGGGAACCCCATTTCACCAGCCAAGTAATGCAAAATGTGATGACCATGTTTGGTATCAAACAGGAATTCCACATCACTTACCACCCCCAATCCAGTGGGATCACAGGCAGAATGAACCGCAGACTGAATGTGCAACAGAATAACAAAACCTAGGAGACAGTGCTTCCATTTGTCCTCATGGTGAGGAGATACCACCCAACTCAGATACTTAACGGTATCCCCACACCATGGACAGAAGACTCACTCAGAACAGACTCACTCAGACTGTCAGGCAGCAGTTCCTGATGACTCCAAAAGGGGGAGTGACAGTATACCAACAGGGACACCCAGAGCAGGCGAGCTCAGACTCCCAGACGGTAATTCCAGATGTCTCCAATAGGGGGCATGGCAAGGCCCATGTCTGGGAACCCAGAGAATTACAGATTAAACAAAACTAATGCAAACTTCCAGGTGGCAATTCCATCTTTCTCCAATAGGGGGACGGATAGCACACCAACAGGAGAACAGGGAGGATTTGATACAGACACCCCAGAGACAGAGGATTCAGACTCTCTGTTTGGTGTCTCTTTGACAAATGCACTGATTCAATGATCCAAGTGATGAAACAACTCCTGATAGCCACTCAAGGGAAGGTGCAACTGTTTCTGGTGATCAAAACTCTCATGCAGCTCACACCTCTTCCAGCTTTATTCCTCTGCACGCTGAGGAATTTAACCAAGTTATAATTCTTCAATTTTCTGCTCATTGGATAGAATCTCCAAGTCAGATTCTTCATGGTACCCTCACCTTCATCTCTATGACCCACATTTAAACTGGTCTCTGTCAGTCAGGCCAGCTTCACTTTCGTTTATATTTCAATGATTGATCTCTTGCAAGCCCCGACACATTCACTCGTCTTTGAAACATTGGTCTTCATGACCACCTTGTCTCAGATTTTGTTTTTCTCCTAACCACATCATGGTCAGGTCATTTAAACAGTCCTAACCTCTACCGCTAGAAACCAAGGTTGGAGCCTAATAGGCCTCTAACCCCAATCTAACATTCCACCTGGGATTCACATTACCATGTTCTGTTTTTGTTTAAAAAAAAAGTGGAGGAGGGGGAGGTCATCTACATCCTGAGCATATCCATTGTATTGTGTCAAAACAGTTCAGCTATTAAACAAGGATAACAACAGATCTCTCCCCAGGGTAACCACGGACCACAAGCAAGAGCTATTTCATCACATCAAATAATCCAGGATGCACTTATCAATTCATTGCCGCTTTCAGTGGTTGGGATAGTTTGTTTGTTTTTATTTGTAAAATATTTAAGCTCACCTATTAATACAAGCACTTGAGAATTCTTTGTTCAGTTAAGTAGTTTAGACCAGTGTAGACATCCTGTGGTTACCCCCCTGTTGTGCACTCTGTGTGGTAGGGTACTTGAAACTGACCCTTTAAGGCAAGTCCCCAATGACTCTGCTTCCACCATCACAGCTGGCAATGCATTCCATACATTCACAACTCTCTGCATAAAGAACCTGCCTCTGACGTCTCCTTTATACCTTCCTCCTAATATCTTCAAACTATGACCCCTCGTACCAGTCAATCCTGCCCAGGGGAAAATTCTCTGGCTATTGCCTCTATCTATTCCTCTCATTATTCTGTACACCTTGATCAGGTCTCATCTTCTTCCTCCTCTCCAGAGAGAAAAGTCCGAATTTATTCAATCTTTCTTCATAAGGCCAGCTCTCCAGTCCAGGCAGCATCCTGGTAAACCTCCTTTGCACCCTCTCCCAACTCTCTGTATCTTTACTATAGCAGGGCGACCAGAACTGGACACAATATTCCAAGTGAGGTCTATTACATATGGATGGATACTGTTCTGCCTCACTGAGGTAGCATGTTTAAAATCAAGTTGCATTATTCCCTGAGTTGTCACAAAAGTTAGTTTTTATAGAAGTCCATAACATTCTCCTGAGTTTTAGACTAAAGATGACAGAAGGCACAGACTAGGTTTCTGGATTTCACAAGGATTACTATTTATCACACATAAATAGACTCTAATTCCACAGAAAAATGATGGACCATTGAGCTATAACAACATGAGTTAAAACTCTAAGATGCTCATGAACCAAGTCCCCTTAAAAGCAAGCACATATTGTACACACACAGAAACACACACACGCGCGTGCACACACACACACGCGTGTGTGTGCACACACAGACACAGACACACAGACAGAAACTAAAGTGGAAGGAACACACAGAAAACAGTTTCGCCAATCCCTGTTTGCAGGATCCGCTGAGATGATTCTTGTGCTGATCAGAATGCTGCTTCTCCAGATGCTGTCACTGGTTTACTAGAGATACAGTGTGTGGCTTATAAAAGGTCTGACTTACTCATTAAAGGTCAGAACTTACTGCAACTGCTGAAGGAAAAGACAATCAGCTGGTTATCCTCAGATTTAAAGTAGCTTTTCCTGCCGGGAACAGAGCTGATTAGATTAGATTAGATTACTTACAGTGTGGAAACAGGCCCTTCGGCCCAACAAGTCCACACCGACCCGCCGAAGCGCAACCCACCCATTCCCCTACATTTACCCCTTATCTAACACTACGGGCAATTTAGCATGGCCAATTCACCTGACCCGCACATCTTTTGGACTGTGGGAGGAAACCGGAGTACCCGAAGGAAACCCACGCAGACACGGGGAGAACGTGCAAACTCCACACAGTCTGTCGCCTGAGTCGGGAATTGAACCCGAGTCTCTGGCGCTGTGAGGCAGCAGTGCTAACCACTGTGCCACCGTGCCGCCTACTGTGCCACTGTGCTACAGATGATGAACAGTTCCTCAGAAAGTGGAGGTCGGATGGCTTCTCCCTGTCATGTTCATATCCACAAATTGTTCAATTATCTGGGAACCAATCACATAGTTGTTTCTGGCTGAATCGCCACTTGTCCATGTCTCCAGTTCGTCTGCACCTTCTTCTGCTGCTGTCTGACCCAGCAGCTGTGTAAACAACACTTACAATGAGTGTCAGGTTACTTGCTTTCAAAAGTGTGCAGTATCCCATAAACACTTAAAAATACACTAAGAAAAAAAGGTACAATTTTTTTTTTAAAATTAAAAAACACTTTTGAAGAATAATAATGCCAAGTTTCTGAGCTGGTAAGTTCCATGACATTCCTTGAATTTGATCTGAGAAACAATGCAACCTCAGTTACACAGGTTCAGTTCTTATTCGCTCCTAATGAGTCTTCACCACAGCTGCATAGGTTACATCCGCTAGAAAGAGACAGAAATCAGAGCTGATGATAATTATAAATTCAGTTTAAAAGTAAATACAGGAAAGGGGCATATTTACCCAAATATCAGTCCCATCACTATCAGAGTAGTTACAGGAAAGGGAAATATTTACTCCATCAGTTGTACATTTCCCCCTCATTCTCTTTATGACGTTCACAAATACATTGGGAGAGACAAGCTTTTTGAGAGACAGTCAAGTGTCATCCAATGGGATCGTGGAGAGACTGTTTGCTTTCTGATTGGTGGAGTAAAGGAACATCCTAATGAAGATGAACAGACCGACGGGCCAATGACAACAGCATCCTGGTGAGGGAATGGGGCTTTAAGGTCATGTGATCAAATCTCCATAATAGCGCCACCCAAAGTTGGGGTCTCAAATAACAAGGAAATGGATCACCCAGGCCCAACTAGCACTGTCCCACACATCGGAGAATGGGCTTCAGGGATTGGGATAGGAGAAAGAATTAGGATTAGGATTCGGAAAGGACAAACCTGACTCACTCTCTTCTGAATCAGCAACCCGGAGAGTCTTGCCACCTTGAAATGAAAGAGAATAGTCTGTTAGTGAGGAGGATGTATTTTAAATGTTTAGAAATACCACGATGTGGGAAAAAAAGTATGTAGCTGGTTACCTTTTCTGTTGCTGTCAAACACGATGCTGGCATAGGTACAGGAGTCAGGCTGAGCTGTAATACAAACAGGATTCACTCTGAAACTGCCTTACTGCATTCGCTTTCTGACTCGAGAATCAAAGAATCATACAGAATCATGGATTCACATCACAGCTTTACCATTGGAAAATGTTCAATGAACTGCAGGAGAATCAGACATCAAACCATATTCCGAGTTATTTGGACAGGTGGTGTTCCAACACGCATGTCTTAAGGAGTGACTTAAGAGGGGGAAGGAGAGTTGGAGAGGTTTAGACAGGAATTCTCACAGTCTTGGAGATTGAAAATTAGACCCCAGTGATGTTACTATTCCAGTCCGGTGAAACCACCACCACACATCTCTCTCTAATGAGTGTAGTATAGAATGGTGCTGGAAAAGCACAGCAGGTCAGGCAGCATCCGAGGATCAGGAAAATCGACATTTCAGGCAAAAGCCCTTCATCACTCTAATCTAGACTCTGATCTCCAGAACCTGCAGTCCTCACGTTTGCCCAGCTTTTCCTCTCTAATGAGAGAAAAGCCTGATGCCCTCTGGGACTATGGTGAGTTTACATTTACAGGAAGGGATATGGAGGAGCCAGATTTGGAAATACTGTGAGTTTATGAGGATGACAGACCCAATGCCGTGGAAGAATTTGAACGTGAGAAGGATAATCTTTAATTTTATTTCTTTTTCAATTCATGAGCAGTTCTGGGCACCACACCTTGGGAAGGATATTCTGACCTGAGAAAGAGTGTGGTGCAGAATGATGACATCAGGTCTCACAGAGTTAAATTACAAGGTGTGGGATCACAAATTATGTTTGTATCCTGTTACACTGGAAGGTGTGGGATGATTTGATTGAAGTTCTCAAGAAAAGAAGAGCATAAACGATCTTTCCACTTTCTCCATCTCGGGAAGTCTCAGATGCCTTCCCATGGGTTTCCTGATTCCATGATTCCCAAGGAGAAAGTGAGGACTGCAGATGCTGGAGATCAGAGCTGAAAATGTGTTGCTGGAAAAGCGCAGCAGGTCAGGCAGCATCCAAGGAGCAGGAGAATCAACGTTTCGGGCGTTTCATTCAATCATTTCAGCTCCATGATTCCCAACCCTATCCTAGGGTTTCCAATTTTCCCACAGTCCCATGGGTCAGGTTACAAACCCTGCACCCAGCACTCTGAGCCAATCCCCTCCATTGCAGAGGGAAACACATCCTGCTCCTCCACAATGTACATCCAGTCGGTCCATGATTTTAAAGAATCACGGTTCACAGTGTCTCAGAGATATTGGGGATCACAGTTTACATGAGGGAACTTATTGGGAGTTAAATTCAAAGTGTGCCTCTTGCTAAGGCATACCTTTTATGCTCCCCCTTCCACAACCCACTTACCATCCCCTCACCATGCTAAGATGTGGCACTTTGATGCCTATTGCCAGGTATTTCAAGTGAATAATACTTTCCTGGAGATATTTTTCAAACACCTTGATTAGAGATATTATTACACACCTCTGGATCAAGTGGGACTTCACGGAGACCTCCTGGCTTTGAAGGAGGGACATTACCACTGTACCACAAGACCCCTAATGGTCTTAATCATAGAGTAATAGAGATGTAGAGCACAGTAAAAGGCTCTTTGGCCCATTGAGTCCATGCTGGTCAAAACCAACCATCTACCCTTTCCAATTCTATTATCGAGCAGTTGCCCAATGCCTTATACATCGAAATTGCAAGTGCACACCTAAACAGGTCTTAAACATTATGAGGGTTTCATGTCTGTGTCACCCTTAAAAGCAATGACTTCCAGATTGCCGCCATCCTCTGAGTGAAAAGGTTTCCCTCACATCTCCGATAAACCTCTAACATTCATCAAAGATCCTGAGACATCACCTTCCCAACCCACGACCGCATCCAGCTAAACATTCAGTGGCAGCAGATCAATGGGAACACCACCACCTGCAAATTCCCTCCAAGGCACTCACCATCCTGGCTTGGAAATATATCATCACTCTTTCACTCGTGTTCGGTCACAATCCTGGAATTCACTCCCTAAAGGCATTATGGGTCAACCTCCAGCACGTGGACTGTAACGGTTTAAGAAGGCATCTCATCGCCATCTTCTCAAGAGATCAACAAGGGATGGGCAATGAATGCTGGCCAGCCAGTGACATGCATGTTTCATGATTGAATAAAAACAATCGCCCTGCCCCGTACCTTAAATTAATGCCCCATGGTCACTGATCTCCTCTCAATCTCCTCCTCTCTGGAGAAAACAATCTATCCAAATTCTCTTCAGAATTGAAACTCTCTAGCCCAGGGAACATCCTGGCAAATCTGCTCTTTACCCTCTCCAGATCCCTCCCATAATGTGGATTCCTGAACTTCACATAATTCTCTAGCTGTGACCTAACCAATTTTTCATACAGTTCCAGCATAACCTCACTGCTCTGTATTAAGTCCTATTGCTCATTATGTCTTACTTTGCTTTTTCTGTCCTGCCCAAGTGTATCACCTCACCCTTATCCATGTTGAATACTGTTTGCTACTGATCAGTCTATCTGACCAGCCCGTATAGATCCTCTTGTTGTCTAAGGCTATCCTCCTCAATATTTATTACCCCAACTATTTGTTTATCATCTGGGACCATATTAATCAACCCTTCTTCATTCAAGTCTAAATCATTTATGACAAACCACAAATAGCAAGGGCCCCAACAGTGACCCCTGTGGGATCCTCCAGGACACACACTTCCAGTCACAAAAATGCCCCTCGACCATCACCCTCTGTTTCCTGCCAGTCAGAAAATTATGCATCCAATTTACCCCAAATTACCTTGGATCCCATGAGCTCTCACCTTTGCTATCGTTCTCCCATGTGGAACCTGGTCAAAAGTTTTGCCGAAATCCAAGAAGACACAAGAACATCAGAAATAGGAGCAGGAGAGGGCTATCTGACCCCTTGAGGAGAATGTGAGGACTGCGGATGCTGGAGATTAGAGTCGAAGAGTGTGGAGCTGGAAAAGCACAGCTGGTCAGGCAGCATCTGAGATGCAGGAGAGTCGTCATTTCGAGAAGCCTTCCATTAGGAAGAAAGATCCTTCCTGATGAAGGGCTTATACTCGAAACGTCAATTCTCCTGCACCGCAGATGCTACCTATCTGGCCCCTCGAGCCTGCTCCATCATTCAGTAAGATCTCTTTTAAAATCTATCTCCCTTTGCATTAAAAAGATGCATCAAATTCTACACATCTGCACATGCTGGAGAGTCAGAGTTAAACAGTGTGGCACTGGAAAAGCACAGCAGCTCAGGCAGCAACTGAGGAGCAGGAGGGACAATGTTTTGGACACTAGCCGTTCACCAACCTGATCTGCCACATGTTTTGACACAGAGTTTAGACTGACTAGCCTGACGTTTCCTGGTTTATCCCTTGTTCACTTCTTGAGGTACCACACTGGCTGTCCTCCTGTCCTCCAGCACCTCTCCTGCAGCTGGAGAAGAATGGAAAGTTATTTCCAAAGCCCCTGCTATTTTCTCCCCTGCCTCACTCAACAACCTGAGATACATTTCATCCTGCCCTGGAGATTTATCTACTTTTTGCTGCCCATACCACTCAGCAGTTCCTCTCTCTGTTAATTTCTTTAATCTTATCACAGACTATCTCCCCGATTTCTACACCAAAATCATCCCTCTCACGTCTGAACACCAACATAAAGTTGTCAATTACAGCTTGGGTTCATATATCCTCTGGGTTCAAGTTTCAATTACAACCATGGTCCTTGTTGTCTTTTTACCATGAATATTCCTTTAAATATTTTGGATGCTTCTTTATATTACCTGTCAGTATACTTTCATATTTCCTTTGAGCACTCCGAATCTCCACTTTAATTTCCCACTTGGACATTTTATAATCCTCCAGAAATTGCTACTGTTTTGAATTCTCAGAATCTGCCATAAGCCTCCCTTTTCCCTTCATCCAATGCTGTGTATTCCTCAGTATTCAAGGTTCACTGGATTTGTTGGTCCCACCCTTTAGCCCTGTACCCTCCTTATTTCCTTCTTCAATGCATCCCATTGCATACCTGGTCTGGCCTACATGTGACTCCAGTCCCACAAAAGGACACTGCTGTAAGGTACAGTAATTGTTGAAGAATGGGAGGGGCTGTCAGTGAGCAGATTTATACAGGGCTACAAGGTGCCACATGCTCAAAGAGGAAGCCAATGTCATCAGGAAGTGATGGAAAGCAGCAGCCAGTCTCAAAGATTGCACTGCAGCAAGTCTGCATTTAGAAACATTGTACAGGATGGTTTTCCATTTACTTTGGTAAATGGAGGGTACGGAAACAGATATTTTAATATAAAGACACAGAGATTTGCCTCCTCTGACTCATTGAGGTGAGGAAGCAAATTGTTGGGAGCTTGTACAGAATCCTTGGATTCTGTTTAGTCCTAGGACAGGTCCCAGAGCACTGGAGAAGAGCCACCATTGTTCCTTTGTTTGAGGGCAACAGGGATAATACAGGAACTTACAGGCTGGTGAGCCTTACGTCCGTGGTAGGGAAAATATTGGAGAAGATTCTTAATGATTGGCTTTCCACAATTTGAAAAAATATCTTCTTATTAACACGAGGCAACATGGTTTTGTGCAGGAAGGTCATGTCACAGAAACTTGATTCAGCCTTTTGAGCAAGTTTCATGATTGACAACGACAGGGTGATAGATATTGTCCACAGGGACTTTCGTAAGGCCTTGGACAAAGTTTTTCATGACAGGCTGATACTGAAATTGAAGTCACATGGATCTGCGGAGAGGTGGTAAGATGGATGCAGAATTGGCTTAGTCATAGAAGACAGAGAGTAGTGGTGGAAGAGTGTTTTTCTGACTGGAAATCTGTGACCATTCGTGATCCACAGGAGTCAGTGTTGGGGCCCCTGTTAGTTCACAACATTTATAAATATTTTGGAGAATATTGTAGGTGGGATGATTAGTAAGTTTGCAGATGACACAAAGATTGAAGGAGCTTTGGATAGTGAGGAAGATTGCCAGAGGATACAGCAGGACATATAAAGGCTGTCAACTTGGGCACAGAAATGGCTGCTGTAATTTAATTTTGAGAGACATGTGGTGATGCATAAGGTCTAATGCAAGAGGGAAGTATACAGTAAATGGTACAACCCTTAGAAGCATTGAAGAGATCTAGGGTAGCTTACTCACTCCTGGTTCAGTCCTTCTTTCACTCCTGCTGCAGGCCTTCCCTCACTCCTGGTTCAGTCCTTCCTTCACTCCTGCTGCAGGCCTCCCCTCACTCCTGGTTCAGGCCTTCCTTCACTCCTGGTGTGGCCCTCCCTTAATTCCTGACATCTCACTGCAATTATATCGATCTTTGGTGAGATCCCATCTGGAATGTGGTGAACGGATCGGATTTCCATATCAACAAAAAGATTCCCTTGTTACAGAGTGAGAGTCATACACTGTCGTGAACCAGGGAATACAGTCTCAGAATGAGGGATAGGTGGTTGGAACTGAGATGAGGGGGAATTTATCGTTTTGAAGTAGTTAATCTTGGGAATTCTCTCATCAGAGAGCTGTGGAAGCTTAACCATTGAGTATGTTCATGAATGAGATTGATAGATTTCCCGGCATTAAAAGCATTGAGGGGTAACGGGATGGTGCAGGAAAGTGGTGTTGAACTACAAGCTCAGACATGATCCTCTTAAATGGTGGAGCATCTTGTCCTTAGTGGAGAACATCCTGATACACATTCTCCTGACCCTCCCACTTCCTATGGCTGTGGGAATCCTCCCAAAGACACACTACAGCTTTAAACCTTCCAATGGAATCACCAACATGACCTTTGTTGTCAGACAAATCCAAGTAAAATGTCAAAAACAACACCAGGAACTCTGTATTACATTTCTCAACCTGATCACAGCAGATGACTCAGTAAATCACTTGCTGAGACATACTCTTAAAATTTGGAATGTCCAGAAACTTCTTCCAAATTCTGCAACTGCTTTGGGATGACTTGACATCTTCAGGAACGGATGGCTTCAAGGAACAGGACCAGAGTAAAGCAATGCTGTGTGATAGCTCCATATTATCTATAATCTACCAAACAGCAGCTTTGACCTCTGGTGTCAGGATTAAACACGGCCCAGATAGAAATCTCTCAACCTCAGTCTCATCCATGCCAATAATAAAATGACCACAACAGACCCACATAAGATGCAGTACGCACTGCTAACATCACTGTTGTTTTCACATTCTGCACCCAACTAGCAAGCCACCCTTGATCTCTTCAATGCTGCAAACAAGGGACTTGGTCAATGCTTGAGTGTTGCTAAACCAAAACACAAATCACTGGTCAGTTCAATATTCTACCTCTTGTATATGCTAAGACTCCGGGATACATTTAGCACTCTCAGTAGCTTGGGAGGCACCTCCCTCCAAAGGGTGCCCAGGGCTGACATCACTGGCTCTGCCCATCATTGCCAGTCTCAGTCCAGCCCATAGGTGACCACGAGGGCACTCTGCTTCTCAATGCCCATTGGGGAAGAGATCCAACACTGGGTCAGCTGAGACAGCTCAACCTTCCAGAAACTATGGCAGTGACTGTTTGACAACAAAGCTCTCCACAAGGCAGCAAAAAGTCCTTGCTTTCATCATCAGTCGGTGTAAATGTTGGGAGACTCACAATGCCACTGGGGAGGGAATTCCAGGATTGTGACCCAGTGACAGTGAGCGAACGACAATATATTTCCATGTCGGTACAGAGTGGGTGGCTTGGAAGGGAACTTGGAGCTGGTGGTGATCCCGTGTAACTGCAGTAACAAACAGGAATGCAGTGACTGCATCCTCACGGTCAGGAAACTGAACAGTGTTTGGACACATTCCCTGTTCTTCCAAAGACACAAACTTCAAAAGCTTTTGCCTCTGTATTTTTGAAATCATTTCATTGTTTGTGTGTGTTTGGGACTTCTTCAATTCATTAACCAACTACTGCAGCTTGTGAACATTTGGTCATCTTGCAGGATGTTTTATAATGTTTCAATTCACAATCACCTTGTTAAATACAAATCGTTCTGAGTCTCAGAGGTCATTAAGGGGTGCCACGGTGGCACAGTGGTCAGCACTGCTGCCTCACAGCACCAGGGACTCAGGTTCAATTCCCACCTCGGGCAACTGTCTGTGTGGAGTTTGCACATTCTTCCCATGTCTGTGTGGGTTTCCTCCAGGTGCTCCAATGTCCTCCCACAGTCCAAAGATGTGCAGGGTAGCGAATTGGCCATGCTAACTTGCCCATAGTGTTTGGTGAAGGGGTAAATGTAGGGGAATGGGTCTGGGTGAGTTGCTCTTTGGAGGGTCGGTGTGGACTGGGTGGGCCGAAAGGCCTGTTTCCACACTGTAAGCAATTTAATCTAATTAACTGTTCCAGTCTCTGACAGGTACAGATCAGAGTTAACTCTGTTATGTCACACGTGTCTCTTATGGAATGCCACTCCAGTGTGGCAGCAAAACAGGAAATATTGTCTTCCCGTTGTACTGCATTATACATAACAGGAGGAGACCACTCAGCCCCCTGTGCCTGGGCTGGCCCTTTGAAAAACCTATTGAAATTAGTCACACACCCCGTGTCCTTTCCTGGGTCTGCTGCATTGAGTCAGTCATGTGACCTCTGGTTCTTTCATCACCACCTTTACCTGGATCCATTTACTAACTGACTGTCCTGCCTTTGGAAACAGTTGCTCATGACTTGCTTTCGAAAGACTCTTCTTGAATTGGCACAGCCCAATCAAATCTCCCCTGAATCTTCTCTGTTGTAAAGACAACACCAGTTCCTCCAAAGAACTGAAGTCTCTCTTCTCTGGAACCATTTGATTCATCTGCTTTGTACAAAAACATCTTCCTTAAAGGATAGTGCACAGAATTGGTCATGTGTCTGCAGCTGGGTTCAAACTGATGTTTTGGAAATGTCCATCCTTGCTTTTCTACTCCATGTGGCATTCAATAAAAACAAACATTTCTTTTGCCTATTTTAATCCATTTCATTAAACCTCCAAGCTTCAAAGATTTCTCAATGTGCATTTCTGCTAACTTTCTGTTCCTGTAACCATTGTAAAATTACACCATTTATCACACCTCTCTTTGTTCTTCCTATCATGATGTGTCACTTCAGCCTTCCCAGTGTTAACTTTCATTTGGCTGGCCATTTCACCAGCCTATATGCCCCAGAGCCTGTCAGCACTTTCCTCACTCTTCACTGAGGTTTTGAATTTTGTGACATCTGCAAACATTGGAGTTTGTCCTGTATCCCTGAGTGTAGATCACTCACAAAGATCAAGAAGAGAATTATATCACCAGTGCTGCACACTTCCCTCCCGTCTGAAATAAAACCACAGACCACAGCGCTCTGCTTCCTGGCCCAAAGCCAATTCCCAAACCACACAGCCAGTAACTTTGAACCTCATCTGCTTCAATTTCAAGAAGATATGTACATCGAACTTCACAGCAGGGGCAAGCCCTATGGCCCATTGAGTTTTCTCCACAATTCATTAAGACCATAACTGATCTGGTTCTGGCTCAGTTCCGCTCTCCTACCCTGTTCCCACTACTCTCGATAAGGCCAAAGGCTGGTAGTCAGACAGCATGTGTTAGCACCGAGGCTATAGGGATGAGAGGGATTGGTGGGAGGGAACGGAGTCATTAGTTGACACAAACAGTGAAAGAGTTTCATCCTTTGTGCTTTGAATCCACCCAGGATCACAGCTCTCTCCATGATGTCCATCACTCCTCAGACAGCTGCTCTCACCACATCCTGAGACCCACACTCAGTGCTATGTGCCATCATATGCACATCTTGACCTCTCTCTCTATCCGCACCCCTTCACACTGTCTCAAAGCTGTCCTGAGCCCCAGTTCGACTTAATTCTCCGGCTCATTCACCCGATACCATGTACCCCCACCCCTCTGGAAACTTCCTCCACCCACTGTCCCACTTGTCTCTCCCCATTCTCCTACCTCCACCTCTTGTTGGACATTCACTATCCTTTCTCCGATGCTGAATGTTCTGTACTCAGCAAAGGTCTCAGTTTTAATCACTTTGCACTCCCACCTCACCGAGGTTCAGACACGACATGATGTTGATCTCTTCTTCCATTGCCTTTGCCTCTGTGCCCATTTCTTTGGACAGGAGTCCTCTGTCCATCCCACAGACCCCTTTCACCCACCTCCAACTCTCTTCCTCCACCTGGACCTCTCCCTCTGGCCTTTAAGCCGCACTTGTCCCATTCATTGAGAACTGACACTGGTCTTTGTATTTCTCTGCCCTCCTCCATTCACTCCTCTCTCCCACTGAACTGAAAACTCTCAGGCTGTTCTGTCCACACCAGTCACTCATCCCATCTCAGATCTAGACAAAAGCTCAAAACCACCAAGGTGCAGCCATTTCCCTGTTCTGTTGCTGTCAATCTTGGCACAGAAGCTGGAACTGTCCTGATCTGTAACACAAACAGGAATGATAAGGGGATATTTATTGGTAGGTGTGTTGTTAGGTATCAGCAACAGCTCAGTGGACACCACATACCCCTCGGAGTTAGAAGGCTGTGGGTTCAATTCCCCCTTTCCAGTGGCTACAACGTAAGATCAATGCTGAGACTTCGGAGCAGTTCGAATGGAGCGCTGCAATGTCTAAAGTGTTATCTTGTGGCTGAGATGTTAAAGGTTGCACTGGCCTGCTTTCTCAGGTGGATGTGAACAATTCCACATGCATTATTTCAATGAAGAACAGAGGAGCTCTCTACAGTGTCCTTGTCACTCATCCCTCAACCCAGATCATTGTGTCCTCACCATCACTCATCCCTCAGGCTACATCATGAAAATACACAGGCTAACTGATTGAACACAGTGCTGTTTGTGGGACATTACTCTTCACAAACTGGTTGTTGCATTTCTCATTACAAGAATGAAAATAAATGCATTTATGCCTAACTTTTCATGATCTCAGGGCACTGAATAACCCCTTACAGCAGATGAAGCTCTATTTTTATGTTTGCAGTCAACTAATTTCTTACTGCAAGCTGCCACAAACCACAATGTGATCATGATGTCATCATCTGGTTAAAGCACTGAACAGGAGAGTTGGATTCGCCTGTACTGATCACAGAGTACAGACATTGGGCAGGGCAGACACACGAAACACAGGGAAAAAGTAGAGAAATATGTGAATGGAGAACCACTGCAGAATTCTAACATGTGGTGGGAATCAGGTCACAAAGGTAGGTACAATCTTACACCATGGATTCAGGAAGGTTAATAAAATGCTCTCCTTGAATAAAAGAGGAATTGGATATAAATGTAAACATGTTATTTTAGATATACAAGGCAGTTCTGAGATCACATCTCAAATGCTGTACACAATGAAGGATATTGGTGCTGGCTCAAAGGAGGTTTCTGAGATTGAGAAGGAGGTTGTCTCATGAGGAGAGGGAGGACAGGCTGGGTTTGTTTCCCCTGAAGTTTAGAATAATGAGGGGCTGTGAGAATGTAAACTTCAGAACTTTGGTAATGATTCAGAGCTTAAATGAATCAATAATGACTTTTTTCTGAAATGCAGTGGTACTAGGGACAAGTAGAAACTGTAATCAAGGAATTAAAAGCAAATGTTAATTAGCCATCCCTGAGAAGAAGGAGTCAATGCAACATCAAGGATCTGTTCTGGGTAGACAGGAAAGAGTTAACACTGAATGTAACAAGGAATAAGGGAGCTACTCCTGATAAGAAGGCAAGCTACAGACTAAATGACTCAAGAAGAGTAATCAATGTTGTGGTTGAACGGATTGAAATGATCATCAATAATCTCACACCGGAGATTTTGCCTGTCCATCAAGAGCAGCTAACATTACCTTGGTCATTTTAATTTCTCTGTCCTCCTCCATTCACCCCTATGTCCCCCAAACTGACTGGTCTCAGGCTGTTGTGTCCACAACAGTCACAAGTTCATCTGATCCAGGCTCTCCCCACCACCCCCACACCCTCCAAGCTCATATTCCCACAATCCAGACTTTCCCACTTCCACCTTCTTCCCAAAATCTATAGTTGGACTGCCCGGGCAGACCCAGGGTTCCTGCTTCTTCCTGCCTGAGGGAACTCCTCTCTTTTTCCCTTGACTGAATTTTTCCTCACCTTGTCCAGCCCTTCCCAACTACATCTGTGATTCTTTTGCCACTTTATATCAGTGTCAGAATTACTGGTTAGTGAGCTTCAGCCAACTCCTCTTCAATGGTGTAGCCATCGGTACCCATATGGGCCCCAGTTATGCCTCTCTCATTGCGGGGAAAGTAGAACATTCCTCATTCTAGGCCTCCTCAGGTCACTCATACAATTCTTTCTCCTGTATGTCGATGACATCATCAGTGCTGCTTCCCTCTCTCATCCAGAATTGGAATATTTTATCAATTATGGGTAGCACGGTGGCACAGTGGTTAGCACTGCTGTCTCACAGCGCCAGAGACCCGGGTTCAATTCCCGACTCAGGCGACTAAATGTGTGGAGTTTGCACATTCTCTCTGTGTCTGCGTGAGTTTCCTCCGGGTGCTCCGGTTTCCTCCCGCAGTCCAAAGATGAATTTAGTCAGGTGAATTGGCCAAGCTAAATTGCCTGTAGTGTTAGGTAAAGGGGTAAATGTAGGGGAATGGGTGGGTTGCACTTCGACGGGTCAGTGTGGACTTGTTGGGCGAAGGGCCTGTTTCCTCACTGTAAGTAATTAATCAAATCTAATCTATTTCACTTCCGATATCCACCCAGCTCTTACCGTCACCTGATCTCGGACTCCTGCCTTCCTTTCCTTGACATCTCTGTTTCTATTTCTGGGGATAGGCTGGCCACCAATATTCACGATAATCTTGGATTCCCACAGTTACCTTGACTCCCCATCCTCACACCCTGCTTCCTGTAAAGACTCTGTTCCATTCTCCCAGTTTCTCCAAGCCCACCGCATCTGTCTGATGGTGTCACATTCTGCACAGGGGATCTCCGAAATGTCAAGCTTTATCCTCAACCAAGGATTCTCCATCACCACGGTTGACAAGGCCCTCAGCCGTGTCCAACCCATCTCCTGCAATTCTGCCCTCATCAATTCCCTTCCCTTGCCTTGCCATCATCTATCATCCCACCCACATCCACATCCAGAGGATCATTAACCACCATTTCCACAGCACTCCAGCTGTGCTCAGTGCAAGGTGGAAGAACAGCATCTCATTCTCCACATGGGCACCCTGCAGCTTCCTGGCCTCAGTATTGAGTTCTAAATACTTTTACAGCCAGAACACACCATTCCATGTGCTTTATCCATCCTTACACCTCAGGCCCTGTCATGACATGAGTTGTTTTAAGCACAGCCAAACCATTTTCACTAACTTATTGTCCCCACTAACAGCTTTTCATTCTCCCTGGCATCCTTTTGATGATCTGACTTCCATTCACTCTCTCTGGGCTCCATCTCCCCCTGTCTGCTCACTCCTTTTCCCCTCCTCCACCATCTGTCTTTACCATAGATACCACTTTTCCCCAGCTACAGACAGTTCTGAAGAAGGATCACTGGATTTGAAATTTTAACTCTGGTTTCTCTCCACAGATGCTGCCAGACCTGCTGAGTTTCTCCAGCAATTTCTCTTGATTTATATTGGAAGGTTTCCTGAACAAGAGGAGGAGGCTATTCAGCCCATTGTATCTATGATGATTGATAAAGAGCTCTCTAGAACATCCCACTGCCCAGCTCCTGGTCCATAGCCCTGGAGACTCATGTTCTTCAAATCCTTATCCAAGTGAGTTTGAAATGTCGGAGTCAAAAAGGGTGGTGCTGGAAAAGCACAGCTGGTCAGGCAGCATCCGAGGAGCAGAAGACTCATTGCTGATGAAGAGTTTATACATGAAACATCGACTCTCCTGCCTCTCGGATGCTGCCGAACTAGCTGTGCTTTTCCAGCACCACACATTTTGACTCTGAGTTCCAGCATCTGCAGTCTACATTTTCTCCTGGGTTTTAGATGTGTTGATGGTTCCTGTCTCTCTAAACATAGACTACAGAATATGGAACAGGACAGTGCAGGAACATGGCCTTTGGTCCTCCATGTCAGTACAAACCATGATGCCATTCTAAACTAATCTCATTTCCCAGCACATGGTCCATCCCTCTCTATTCCTGTTGTGCATGGGCCTGTCTAAATGGCTCTTAAATGTTGCTAACATATCTGCTTCCATCACCTCCCCTGGAAGCCTTTTCCAGACACCTACCATTCTCTTTGTTAAAAGCTGTCCTCACAAATCACCCTCAAATTTTTCCTCATTCACCTTAAATTTATGCCGCTTGTATATGACATCTCCACTCTTTGAAAAAAAAACTGACTATCCGCCCTATCCCTGCCTCTCATAAATTTATGTATTTCTGTCAGGTCTCCCCTCACCCTCCAATACTCTCACAAAAATAAATCCAGGTTTGACCAAGTTCTCCTGATAGTTAACGCACACCAAATCAGGGAACATCCTGCTCAATCTCTGCTGCACCTTTGTTTTGTGCACAAGTGTCCCTAAGTCCCTTCATGTTGTAGCTTTCTTCCATTTCTTTTCTCCAGACCTGCTGAGTTTGTCTGTTTGTTTCTCAATCATGACTCCTACATACATGTCCAAACCTTGATAGAACCTGAACACTGAGGGAACTAGTTCTGAGTGGCACTCGGAACAGCATCGCAGTCACAAAACTACCCACTCACAATAACTCAATGTCTCCTGCTTTGGATCAATCTCACCACTTTCCCCTGGACCCCATGAACCTTTGATTCTGTGACCAGTCTTCCTTGTGGAACTTCATCAAACACCTTGCTAACATCCGCATTGATGGTCAATATCCAACACCCAATCAACCATCCTTCAATACTCCTTAAAAATTCAATCACGTTTATCAGACCTGACCGCCCTTCAACAATCATCTTCTGAGGGAGTGGTACTGGGTCAGACTGGCATCATGAAGACCTCATCAGGGGAGAATTCAAGGTTAGTTAAAACTGAACTGGGAGTTCTCATTTGGGATGATTCTCTGACGGTGGCCAGGCACGAATTCTATGAGTTGACCAGTTTCCCACTGCAGCTTCAAACATCAACACAGCAACTCCTCCTCAGGAGACCAGACCCACAGTGAAATCAGCTCTTAAAGATATGGGGGAGTGGGAGTGATCTCAAACAATATATTTTCTCAATATAGAAACAAACGTTGACTCACGGTCTTCTGACAGACTGTTTGTGAATCTCTTGCCACCTTTAACAAAGACAAAATGTTCTCTTAGTTTGATTATAGAATCTGAATATCAATTAGACAATTGCTCAAAACCTTTAAGGTGCAGCCATTTACCTGTTCTGTTGCTGTCAATCTCGGCATAGAGGATGGAACTGTCCTGATCTGTAACACAAACAGGAATGATAAAGGGCCATGCATCGACAGGCTTGTCCTTAAATGTCAGCAATGGGTCAGTGGAAACCATATCATTCTCTGAGTTAGAGATGTGATTGGAGCGGGTGAAATATTGGACTTGCAGCATGGGTTGGTACCTGGGACTTTGATGTTGTGGCCATTTTGGAGATATAGGTAGTGTAGGGACAGGGATGGTTGTTGCAGTTCCAGGATTTAGATGCTTCAGTAAGAACAGGGAAGATGGTAAGGTCGGTGGAGGGTTTGTGTGGTGGCATTGTTAGTCAAGGACAATATTATGATTGCTGAAAGGACATTTGAGGACTGTCTACTGAGGTAGTATGGGCTGAGATAAGAAACAGGAAAGATGATGTCACCCTGTCGGGAGTTTTCTATAGGCCTCCAAATAGTTCAGAGATGTAGAGGAAAGGATAATAAAGATGATTCAGGACAGGAGCAAGAGTGAAACAGTAGTTGTTATGGGGGTCTTTAACTTTCCAAATATTGACTATTTGGAAATAGTATATGGAATACTATAGTTCATCTACTTTAGATGGGTCAGTTGTTGTCCAATGTGTACAGGAGGATTTCCTGACACAGTACACAGACAGGCCAACAAGGGACGAGGCCACGTCAGATTTGGTACTGGGTAATGAACCTGGCCAGGTGTTCAATTTGGAGGTAGGTGAGCACTTTTGTAATAGTGACCACAAACTGGTTCAGTTTATTTTAGCAATGGAAAGGGATGGATATATATTGCAGGACAAGAGTTATGAGCTGGAGGAAAGGCAACTACGATGTGATTAGGCAAGATTTAGGATGCATGGATTGGGCAAGGAAACTGGAGGGAATGGGCACAATTGAAATGTGCAGCTTAGACAAGGAACAGTTACTGTGGGTCTTTGATCCATATGTACCTGTCAGGCTGGGAGGAAGTTGCTGAGCGCGGGAGCCGTGGTTTACTCAGAAAGTTGAATCTCTTGTCAAGAGGAAGAAGAAGGCTTATGTTAGGATGAGATGTGAAGGCTCAGTTAGGGTGCTTGAGAGTGACAAGTTAGCCAGGAAAGACCTAAAGAGAGAGCTAAGAAAAGCCAGGAGGGGACATAAGACATCATTGTCAGATAGGATCAAGGAAAACCCTCAGGCTTTCCATAGGGATATCAGGAATAAAAGAATGACAAGAGTAAGACTAGAGCCAATCAAGGATAGTAGTGGGAAGTTGTACACCAAGTCAGAGGAGATAGGGGAAGCGGTAAATGAATATTCTTTCTCAGTATTCACACAAGATAAAGATAACGTTGTCGAGGAAAATACTGAGATACAAGCTACTAGACGAGATGGAATTGATGGTCACAAGGAGGAGGTGTTAGCAATTTGGGAAAGTGTGAAAATAGATAAGTCGGACGGGATTTCCCATGGGTTCTCTGAAAAGCCAGGGGGGAGATTGTTGAGCCTTTCACTTTGATCTTTATGTTGTCATTGTCGACAGGAATGGTGTCAGAAGATGGAGGAGGGAAAATGTTGTTCCTTTGTTCAAGAAGGGGAGTAGAGAACAACCCTGGTACTTATTGACCAGTGAGTAACGAGGGTAATGTGTTGGAAAAGATTATAAGAGATAAGATTTATAATCATCTGGAAAGGAATATGTTGATTAGGGATAGTCAACATGGTTTTGTGAAGGGTAGGTCATGCCTCACAAACCTCATTGAGATCTTTGAGAAGGTGAACAAACAGGTGGATTGGGGGGAAAGCTGTTGATTTGGTGTATATGGATTTCAATAAGGCATTTGATAAGGTTGCCCATGGTAGGCTATTGCACAAAATAGCTGAAAATGTGTTGCTGGTTAAAGCGCAGCAGGTCAGGCAGCATCCAAGGAACAGGAAATTCGACGTTTCGGGCCAGAGCCCTTCATCAGGACCCGAAACGTTGAATTTCCTGTTCCTTGGATGCTGCCTGACCTGCTGCGCTTTAACCAGCAACACATTTTCAGCTCTGATCTCCAGCATCTGCAGACCTCACTTTTTACTGCACAAAATATGAAGGAATGGGATTGAGGGTGATTTAGTTGTTTGGATCAGAAATTGGCTATCTGAAAGGAGACAGAGAGTGCTAGTTGCTGGGAGATGTTTATTCGGGAGTTCAATTACTAGTGGTGTACACAAGGATCTGTTTTGGGTCATGTTTGTGGATGACCCGGGTGAGGGCTTTGATGGATGGGTTAGTAAATTTGCAGATGACACTCAGGTTGGTGGAGTTGTGGATCATGTTGAAGGATGTTGTAGGTTAAAGAGAGACATAGATAAGCTGCAGAGCTGGGCTGAGAGGTGGCAAATGGAGTTTAATGTGGATAAGTGTGAGGCAATTCACTTTGAAAGGAGTAACAGGAATACAGAGTTCTGGGATAATAGTAAGATTTTTGGTGGTGTAGATGAGCAGAGAGTTCTTGGTGTCCATGCACATAGATCTCTGAAAGTTGCTACCTGGATTGATAGAATTGCTAAAAAGGCATATGATGTGTTAGCTTGTATTAGTGAAGGGATTGAGTTTTGGAACCATGAGGTCATGCTGCAGCTGTACAAAACTCTGGTGTGGCTGCACTTGGAGTATTGAATGCAGATCTGGTCACCGTACTACAGGAAGGATGTGGAAGCTTTGGAAAGGGTGCAGAGGAGATTTACGAGGATGTTGCCTGGTATGGAGGGAAGGTCTTACAAGGAAAGGCTGAGGGACTTGAGGCTGTTTCCATCAGAGAGAAGAAGGCTGAGAGCTGACTGATTTGAAACATAAAATAATCAGAGGGTTAGATCGGGTGGACAGTGAGAGCCTTTTTCCTCAGATGGTGATTGCTAGCACGAAGGGGCATAGCTTTAAATTGAGGGGGGATCAATATCGGACAGATGTCAGAGGTAGCTTATTTACTTAGAGAGTAGTATAAGTGTGGAACACACTGCCTGCAACAGCAGTAGACTCACCAACTTGAAGGGCATTTAATGGTCATTGGATAAACATGTGGATGAAAATGTAATAGTGTTTGATGGGCTTCAGATTGGTTTCACAAGTCGACACAACATCGAGGGCCAAAGGGCCTATGCTGCACTGTAATGTCTATGTTCAATGTTGGACGCTGGTGGAGAGTTGAGGTGAGGCAGGGGGGGAGCATTAGAGGATGCAGGGATTGAGAAGAGAGTGAGAACAGATTCAGTAGTTTTCATCTCCGTGCAAGGCACGTGGGTCTCACAGGCAAGGCCAGCGTTTGTTGCCCATCCCTGAACACCCTTGAAGTGAGAGGCTTGCTTGGCCATTTCAGAGGGCAGCAGGTCAGAGTCAGACACATTGTATTCAATCGCTCCTAAAAAGACACACTGAGGTTTGAAATGGGGATCTGAAGTCACCTGTCGGGCAGATTGGGTAAAGATGCTTCCCTGAAGGAGACTGGTGAACCAGAACTTTTTTAAGACAACAACTAATGTTAATTCAGATGGCCACCATCACAGAGTTGAGTTTATGCTTCCAGATTTAATAATTAAATGTAAATTCTGCAAGTTGCCATGGTGAAAATTGAACCCCTCTCCCCAGAGCATGAACCTGATCCTCAGGTTCCCCAGCAGCCCAGCTACTGGGAGTCATTTGAGATGTGTGACTCACATCTTGACTGTTTTCCTTGACCCATCCCGAAGCAGCAGACAGACTGGCCGTGAACAGCTCGAGACAGCAAGGACCGGGCCGAGCCAGTTACTCAGCCAGATGATTCAGGGAATCGGAAATGGTTATTGTCCAAGAATCCATCCAGGGTCAGGGACTGAGGAGAATATTTCCATCTCCATTGCCCGGACAATAATCCAGAGTCTGGTCAGATCCCTTAATGGAAACCCATAGCTTTTCACTCATTTACATTGAATGGTCTGAAAGTTAAAAGGTTCATCTATCAAAGACGTCAATCTGTGCAATAAGTGTGAAGGGTTAAGGTTGGGGGTAGGGATAGTTTTCAACAGATGCAGAGTCAATGGGCCGAAGGGCTTTATTCTGTGCTGGAGAACTGTTTAACTCAATGTAACGGTCTGCCCCTGAATATCTCTCCAGGATTCACACTCTCTCTGTTAGAGTCTCTGAAATGGACAATGATCAGTCAGTTAGAGTACAGACAGTACCTGGAACAGTGAGCTGCTGGGCCTGATCAGTCCCGGGAATGCTGGATGAACCTGGATCATTCCTGAAAAATACACAAGGAACATGAATATTCCAAGGAATCTAAATGCATTCTGCCAGGTCACAGAAAGGAACATTCTGACTGGACATCAATCTCTTGCTTTGGTTACACAGAGAACAGATTCCAAAGAGTGATCAACACCGTTAATGGAATGAACTTTGATAGAAATCACAGATACTCAGATGTGGACACAATCAGAAAAGCCACCATTGAATAAGTTGTCATGAGAAACAGTTTTGCCTTGGCATCAGAATATGGCTGGCACCCAGGGAACCCAAGGTGTAGTCAGCAGCTGTAACACAGGGAGGGCTGTGCAGACACTGTCAGGAATCACAGTGACAGATCATTCCAGGCAGCTCTGGGTCAGCTTGGAGCAACTAGTCACAGGGCAGGGAGGGAGGGTGTTGGAGATGAGGGGAAAGTGCTTGCAGGGGCTTCCCATCTGCTGTAACTTTGGAGTATATTACAGGGCATGGAAATCTTGGAAAGTGGAGGGTGATACGGAAATCACATTCCCATCCAATGGAAATTCAGCTGCTTGGAGAGCAAGGGAGAAAATAGTAGGATTCACAAAAACATTCTTTTTAACCTCAGCACTCACTGTAAGTGATAACAGTTTAATCTTTCCCTCCATAAAACATTCGTTACAATTCAAAGTATCCCCTGTGATAAAAATGAGCAACATTTCAGTTTTGCATGAGGATAAATTGCAGGTTAATTTGGGGACGGTGAATCGGGAGCTAGAGATTTACAAACAGCTGGAAATTGACAAATCCTGCTCAGAAATCATTAACCTGTCATTTACCTCAGTCTATTGATTACTTTCCAACTCTGAGTGTTCGAGCAGCTTCTTAAAAGGACAACCCACATTAGCAGCTCATCAGCAGGGACCTGCATTCTGTCTGTGAGCAAGAGATATTCAGGATTCTGGGTAATCCAAGATGGAGACGGGAAACATTTCTGGCTGTAAGAGCTGCTCCTTTTTTGAGGTATTTTAGGTGCCGGAGGTGATTTCCTCAAATTCCAGGAGCAGCAATTACTGTTTTATCTGCTGTTGCATTGTTTTGGGACGTTGGGAAAAAAAAGTCAAAACAACATCAGTTTTAAAAGGGAGAAGAACAGACAAAGGAAGCACCTGGTGAGGACAGTGCAGGAGAGAGAGAGAGAGAGAGAGAGAACCTGCACAGTTACTGCCTTTGCTGTTTTTGAATTCATGTTTCGCTGGACATTGGAGTGCATTTGGGAAAATTAACAAACAGTGAATTTCACAACTAATCTTGGAGGAACCAGTTTGGGCGAAGTTCACAGCACAGAATCAGATAAGTTAATTGTTGTTTTATATCTGTCCAAGAGAAAGGCTGTATTAGTGAGTACAGTGGGTTCTTTCTTGATTTTATGTTTTTGGAGATAAGTCTCTTGATTAAACTTAAAATATAAGCCATAGCTATTAATTTAACCTGGGGCAGTGTTTTGTAGAGAAATAAGAAAGTGTTATTTTCTGGGTCTGTAGATTGTGAAGGAGCAAAAATGGCCTTTGCAGTGATATGTACTTCTTGTCAGATGTGGCAGATTTAAGAGAGTTTTAGGGTTACTGCGGATTATATCTGCCATAAATGCTGTTGGATGCGAATCTTATCAAATCGAGTGGATCAGTTGGAGAGACAGATAGTGTTGCTGTTGCAAATTCCTCATCGCTTCTATGTGATGGATGGCAGTTATCGGAAAGGGGGAAAGTCTCAGATACAGTCACATAGATGAGTTAACTCCAGGAAGGGTAAGAAAGGTAGGCACTTAGGGCAGGAGTCTTTTGTGGATATACCTATTTCGAACAGGTATGCTGTTTTGGAAAATGTAGGGGTGTGATGGATTCTCAGGGGAACGTAGCACGAACAGCCAGGTTTCTGGTATTGAGACTGGCTCTAATGCAACAGGGGGTAAGTTGGCTTCGAAGAAAACAATTGTGTTTGGGGATTCTGTAGTCCGAGGTACAGAAAGACGTTTCTGTGGCCAGCAGAGAAAGAGCAGAATGGTGTGTTGTTTCCCTGGTGCCAGGATCAAGGATGTCTCCGAGAGGATGCAGAATGTTCTCACAGGGGAGAGGGGCCAGCAAGAGGTCATTGTCCACATTGGAACCAACGATATAGGAAGGGAAAAGGTTGAGATTCTGAAGGGAGATTACAGAGAGTTAGGCAGAAATTTAAAAAGGAGGTCCTCAAGGGTAGTAACATCTGGATTACTCCCAGTGCTATGAGCTAGAGAGGGCAGGAATAGTAGGAAAGAGCAGATGAATGCATGGCTGAGGAGCTGGTGTATGGGAGAAGGATTCACATTTTTGGATCATTGGAATCTCTTTTGGGGTAGAAGTGACCTGTACAAGATGGATGGAGTGCACCTAAAGTGGAAGGGGACTAATATACTGGCAGGGAAATTTGCTAGAACTGCTTGGAAGGATTTAAACTAGTAAGGTTTGGGGGAGGGTGGGGGTGGGGTGGAACCCAGGGAGATAGTGAGGAAAGAGATCAATCTGAGACTGGTACAGTTGAGAACAGAAGTGAGTCAAACAATCAGGGCAGGAAGGGACAAGGTAGGACTAATAAATTAAACTGCATTTATTTCATTGCAAGTGGCCTAACAGGGAAGGCAAATGAACTCAGAACATGGGACTCGGATATCATAGCAATTACAGAAACATGGCTCAGGGATGGACAGGACTGGCAGCTGAATGTTCCAGGATACAAATGCTACAGGAAGGATAGAAAGGGAGGCAAGAGAGGAGGGCGAAGTGGCATTTTTGATAAGGGATAGCATTACAGCTGTACTGAGAGAGGATATTCCCGGAAATACATCCAGGAAAGTTATTTGGGTGGAACTGAGAAATAAGAAAGGGATGTTCACCTTATTGGGATTGTATTATAGACCCGCACCCCCCCCCCAATACTCAGAGGGAAATTGAGAAACAAACTTGTAAGGAGATCTCAGCTATCTGTAAGAATAATAAGGTAGTTATTGTAGGGGATTTTAACTTTTCAAACATCGACTGGGACTGCCATAATGTTAAAGGTTTAGATGGAGATGAATTTCTTAAGTGTGAACAGGATAATTTTCTGATTCAGTATGTGGATGTACCTACTAGAGAAGGTGCAAAACTTGACCTACTCTTGGGAAATAAGGCAGGGCAGGTGACTGAGGTGTCAGTGGCAGAGCACTTTGGGGCCAGCGACCATAATTCTATTCATTTTAATACAGTGATGGAAAAGGATAGACCAGATCTAAAAGTTGAAGTTCTAAATTGGAGAAAGGCCAATTTTGACGGTATTAGGCAAGAACATTCAAAAGCTAATTGGAGGTAGATGTTCACAGATAAAGGGAGGGCTGGAAAATGGGAAGCCTTCAGAAATGAGCTAACAAGAATCCAGGGAAAGTATATTCCTGTCAGGGTGAAAGGGAAGGCTGGTAGGTATAGAGAATGCTGGATGACTCAAGAAATTGAGGGTTTGGTTATGAAAAAGAAGGAAGCATATATCAGGTATAGACAGGATAGATCAAGTGAATCCTGAGAAGAGTATAAAGGAAGTAGGAGTATACTTAAGAGGGAAATCAGGAGGGCAAAAAGGGGACATGCGATAGGTTTGGCAAATAGAATTAAGGAGAATCCAAAGGGCTTTTACAAATATATTAAGGACCAAAGTTTAACTCGGGAGAGAATTGGGCCCCTCAAAGATCAGCAAGGTGGCCTTTGTGTGGAGCCACAGAAAATGGGGGAGATACTAAATGAATATTTTGCATCAATATTTACTGTGGAAAAGGATATGGAAGATATAGACTGTAGGGAAATAAATGGTGACATCTTGCAAAATGTCCAGATTACAGAGGAGGAAGTGCTGGATGTCTTGAAACGATAATCCCCAGGAGCTGATCAGGTGCACCCGAGAACTCGGTGGGAAGCTAGAGAAGTGATTGTTGGGCTTCTTGCTGAGATGTTTGTATCATCGATAGTCACAGGTGAGGGGCCAGAAGACTGCAGATTGTCAAATGTGGTGCCATGTTTAAGAAAGGCAGTAAGGACAAGCCAGGAAACGATAGACCAGTGAGCTTGACCTCAGTGGTGGGCAAGTTGTTGGAGGGAACCCTGAGGGACAGGATTTACATGTATTTGGAAAGGCAAGGACTGATTAGGGATAGTCGACATGGTTTTATGCGTGGGAAATCATGTCTCACAAACTTGACTGAGTTTTTGAAGAAGTAACAAAGAAGATTGATGAGAGCAGAGCAGTAGATGTGATCTATATGGACTTCAGTAAGGCGTTCGACAAGGTTCTCCATGGGAGACTGATTAGCAAGGTTAGATCTCATGGAATACAGGGAGAACTAGCCATTTGGATACAAAACTGGCTCAAAGGTAGAAGACAGAGGGTGCTGGAAGAGGGTTGTTTTTCAGACTGGAGGCCTGTGACCAGTGGAGTGCCACAGGGATTGGTGCTGGGCTCTGTAGTTTTTGTCATTTACATAAATGATTTGGATGCAAGCATAAGAGGTACAATTAGTAAGTTTGCAGATGACATCAAAATTAGAGGTGGAATAGACAGTGAAGAAGGTTACCTCAGATTACAACAGGATCTTGACCAGATGGGCCAATGGGCTGAGAAGTGGCAGATGGTACTTAATTCAGATAAATGCAAGGTGCTGTATTTTGGGAAAGCAAATCTTAGCAGGACCTTTACACTTAACGGTAAGGTCCTTGAGAGTGTTGCTAAACAAAAGAACTTGGAGTGCAGGTTCATAGCTCCTTGAAAGTGAAGTCTCAGGCAGATAGGATAGTGAAGATGGCATTTGGTAAGCTTTCATTTATTGGTCAGAGTATTGAGTACAGGAGTTGGGAGGCTATGTTGCGGCTGTACAGGACATTGGTTAGGCCACTGTTGGAATATTGTGTGCAATTCTGGTCTCCTTCCTATTGGAAAGATGTTGTGAAACTTGAAAGTGTTCAGAAAAGATTTAAAAGGATGTTGCCAAGGTTGGAGGATTGAGCTATAGGGAGACTTTGAACAGGCTGGGGCTGTTTTCCCTGGAGCGTCGGTGGCTGTGAGGTGACCTTATAGAGGTTTACAAAATTATGAGGGGCATGGATAGGATAAATAGACAAAGTCTTTTCCCTGGGGTTGGGGAGTCCAGAACTAGAGGACATAGGTTTAGGGTGAGAGGGAAAAGGTATAGAAGAGACAATGTTTTCACACAGAGGGTGGTACATGTATGGAATGAGCTGCCAGAGGATGTGGTGGAAGCTGGTACAATTACAACATTTAAGAGGCATTTATCAAGACAAAAGATGGAAAATTATAGGCCAATCAGCTTCACCTCGGTTGTTGGTAAAATTCTAGAATCCATCATTAAGGATGAGGTTTCTAAATTCTTGGAAGAGCAGAGTCTGATTAGAACAAGTCAACATGGTTTTAGTAAGGAGAGGTCATGCCTGACAAACCTGTTGGAATTTTTTGAAGAGGTAACAAGTAGGCTAGACCAAGGAAACCCAGTGGATGTGGTCTATCTAGACTTTCAAAAGGCCTTTGATAAGGTGCCACACGGGAGGCTGCTGAGCAAGGTGAGGGCCCATGGTGTTCGAGGTGAGCTGCTGGGATGGATTGAGGATTGGCTGTCTAACAGAAGGCAGAGAGTTGGGATAAAAGGTTCTTTTTCAGAATGGCAGCCGGTGACGAGCGGTGTCCCGCAGGGTTCAGTGTTGGGGCCACAGCTATTTGCATTATATATTAATGATCTGGATGAGGGGACTGGGGGCATTCTAGCGAAGTTTGCTGATGAAACGAAGTTAGGTGGACAGGCAGGTAGTACTGAGGAAGTGGGGAGGCTACAGAAGGATCTAGACAGGTTGGGAGAGTGGTCCAGGAAATGGCTGATGGAATTTAACGTGAGCAAGTGCAGGGTCTTGCACTTTGGCAAAAAGAATAAAAGCATAGACTACTTTCTAAATGGTGAGAAAATTAGTAAAGCCAAAGTACAAAGGGATCTGGGAGTGCTAGTCGAGGATTCTCTAAAGGTAAACATGCAGGTTGAGTCTGAGATTAAGAAAGCGAATGCAATGTTGTCTCTTATTTCAAGAGGGTTGGAATATAAAAGCAGAGATGTGCTACTGAGACTTTATAAAGCTCTGGTTAGGCCCCATTTGGAGTACTGTGTCCAGTTTTGGTCCCCACACCTCAGGAAGGAGATACTGGCACTGGAACGTGTCCAGCGGAGATTCACACGGATGATCCCTGGAATGGCAGGTCTAACATATGAGGAACGGCTGAGGATCCTGGGATTGTATTCGTTGGAGTTTAGAAGATTGAGGGGAGACTTAATAGAGACGTACAAGATAATACATGGCTTGGAAAGGGTGGACGCTAGGAAATTGTTTCCGTTAGGCGAGGAGACTAGGACCCATGGACACAGCCTTAGAATTAGAGGGGGTCAATTCAGAACAGAAATGCGGAGACATTTCTTCAGCCAGAGAGTGGTGGGCCTGTGGAATTCATTGCCACAGAGTGCAGTGGAGGCCGGGACGCTAAATGTCTTCAAGGCCGAGATTGATAGATTCTTGTTGTCTCGAGGAATTAAGGGCTACGGGGAGAACGCTGGTAAGTGGAGTTGAAATGTCCATCAGCCATGATTGAATGGCGGAGTGGACTCGATGGGCCGAATGGCCTTACTTCCACTCCTATGTCTTATGGTCTTATGGTCTTATGATCTTATGGATGGGTATATGAATAGGAAGGGTTTGGAGGAATATGGGCCGGGTGCTGGCAGGTGGGACTAGATTGGGTTGGGACATCTGGTCGGCATGGACGGGTTGGACCGAAGGGTCTGTTTCCATGCTGTACATCTCTATGACTCTATGACCCAGAGCATTTCTACAACCACGTTTATATCAGTCACTGATGACCTTACCTTTTCAAAGCTGCGGTCAGATCCATTTGTTGTGAACCCCCTAAAGAGATAAAAATGATTCGTAAATATTTTGTTAAATTATGAACAAATTTGCCACATTGTCTCCACAGTTGGATGAGTCCCAAGCAAAACTATCCCTGACCAATAATATATACATTTTGCACGGTTAGATACAGTGATCTCTTGAATCTCATCTGATTGCTAAAGCTTTACTCAGGAGTGTCCTCCTTAGCCCAGTCCAATATCAATAATGGACCAACAACAAAAACAGAAGTTGCTGGAAAAGCTCAGCAGGTCTGGCAGCATCTCTGAAGAGAAATCAGAGTTAATGTTTCAGGTCTGCTGACCCTTCCCCAGAACTGACGGTAGCTCAGAAAATATTGGCTTAAATGCAGGAGATAGGATGAGGGGAGGTGGTAAGATGTAAATGATAGTTGACCAAGTCAGATTAGAGTGTTTTACAATAATCAGTGGGAACAAGGGATCAGATGCAGGAAGATGTGTTCAGTCAAAGAGCAGAAACAAGAGACAAAGGTATTAATATTGTTATGATCCCAGTTGATGTTATTACTGGACAAGTCAGGTCCCAGACTGAAACAGGTTTGCTCGAGCATATTTTGAGTTGTTTTTGTTTTTGATGAAATGGTCTCTCTCTGAAAGATAAGAGCACGATGCTGCAGAGTTTGCTGTCATACTATAGCAGAAGCTCATTCCCAAAAGGAATGAAGATAAAACATGTGTCTACTGAAGACATAAGTTCAAAAAAGTTTAAACATAGAGTCAAACTTTATCACATTAATGCCAAAATACTTCTTTATAAATCAAAAATAATAAAAGCTCTGTGTCAACCCTAGCACTCATCCCCAGTACAGTACTCAAAAATACATCTTGTTTTATACCCAGAAAGACGACTTGGGCAAGACTAACCCCAGGGTCCCTGTTTCTAACACACTGGGAGATTTAATTTTGATCATAAGCGGTCAATGAGCTAAAGATCACTCATAAATTATGTGAAGGGAATGGTCAAGAGATACAGTTACAGATATCTCACGAGGAGTAATAGTTAACTGTAAAAAAATTAATGACAGTGTCAAACTGAAAGAAAACACAAATATTTACACAAAATAAAGGAACAGGTAAGAAGATTGGACAGGATATAAAAATCATCAAAGGCAACAAAATTCATAAGGAGGGAAAACTTACTGTACAGAGAAAGTTAGGCAGTAATATAAGAGTGGATAGTTAGAGTTTCTCGAGACATTTTGCAGGTATGTTGGTGAGACAGCTGCATTGTGATGTACAGCATGGATTCAATTACCACATTAGCTGATCTTACCACAAAGGTCCCAATTTTTCAAACTTCACCTCTTACTTGAGGTAAGATGATTATCAGGTTAAACACACCACCAGTCATCTGTTTCTCTCTCTCTCTCTCTCTCTCTGATCAGAGAACACCACTGTGGTCCTCTGGGAATATGGCAACGTTACATTTAGATGGTTTAAAAACAACAGGAGTTTGTAGAATTAGTCATGGAAATGGCAATTGCATTAACTGGGTATTTTGCATTAGTCTTCAGGATAAGGGATACAAATAACATTCCAGATCATTATAAATCCAGAAAATTCCAAACACCAGAGAAGTGGTCCTGAGTAAATCATTGATGCTGTGGACTGACCGTTCCCTGAGTCCCTGTTGGACTTCATCCCAGGGTCTTTAAAGAGGAGCTGCTGGGAAAATTGAACAATTGCTTTACATTTCCCACAATCCCCAAGGTTCTGGGCTGGTCCCACTGCCTTCAACAATAGCGAATGTAACTCCTGTATTCAAAAAGAGACGATGTTTTTAATTTGACCAACCAGAGCAAAGGTAGGTCACGAGGTCAGCCCCAAACCAGACCAGTGCCTGAGCACTGCCCCCACTGCACAGGCCCGAACAGGAGCCCATGTGACCATTCCAACCCGAGATGTCTGTTACTCAGACTATCTGAGGCACCAGGTTGTCTTTTTGCAGCAAATCAATTTGAACAATAAAAACACAAAAAGGAATTGTTTCAAATTGCAGCTTCCTTTATGTTCTATCGAGATTCTGTACTGAGTGGGAATGAATGGAAAAGATTTGGTCTGTTGGGATTCTGTCAAGTGGAAGTGAATGAGAAGACATTTTGGTGCATTGAGAGTTGGCAGTAATGGGGAGAAGAATGGGGATTAATCCATCAGAGTTTAATAGAATGGATTGGAATGGCCTTGCTTGTGAAACAGCCTCAATCTTCAATCACCCATGAGTCAGACATCAGACAGTGGGTGATGCTATTGAACAGGCCATCTTCACCCACCCTCCACCACCCACCAAAGACAAAGCCAGCGTTTTCAGAGAATGTACTGAAGAGGAGAGAGTTAGTGAGGGAAAATTAATCCAGGGCCATTGTTTATTGCTGTTTCAAAAACAGAACCATATTGTTTTATTAACCTCATTCTCTACAGAACCCACCTCCTTTCTTCCTGAAGGTGATGAAGATGATGACAATGATGATGAGGAGGAGGAGGAGGATGAGCAGTGGAATGACCAGCGAATATACTGAGACATACTGAGCAGGCTGAGTCTTCACTGTAAAACAGCAAGAACAACATTGGTTAGTAATATCTCAATGTTGCTGCAGTGAAACCTGTAGCAGGGTGATAGAGTGTGAGATTAAATGTACACATTGGGCATTCTTTGACAGAACAAAGCAGTTCATCCCCCTCCCTCTGTCCGTCCCTATAACCTTGTAACTTGCTCCTTTCCGAATACTGATCCCTTGTTTCTGAAAGATGCCCCTGTTGAATCTGTTTCCATCACCCTGTCAGGCAGTGCTTTCCAGATCAGGACAATTCTTGAAGGAGGCAGCTGCTTAATTCTGTGACACAGAACAGAAGGTGAGATGGATATTTTACACCATTCCACAGGGCAGTTGTTGGATCCGGTGCTGACTTGCCCGGTCTCAGCTGGATAATGGGAAGGACAGATTTAGCTCCAGCTCCCCCCGGACTGAGGGAGAGAAGAATTGGTAATAGTGACTGTCCTCGGGATTCCGGCACACCAGATGTTGTCATGAAGGAATCAATAACAAATATTGCTGGAGAAACTCTGCAGGTCTGGCAGCTATCTGTGGACAGAACTCAGAATGAAAGCTTTGAGTCCAGTGATCCTTCATCAGAACTGACAGCTGCTAAGGAAACTGTTGACAGGGGATTATGGGACTGGGGTGGGAGTGGGGAAAATGAGTGAGAGGCTGGGTGGTGACTGAGCCCAGAAGGTGAGAAAGACAGTCACATAGACAAAGGGACACTGAATGGCCCTCCAGGGAGAAAGACAATGTGATAATGGGGACCAGGAAGTAGGTGAAAGCAGCTCATGTCATTACCAGGCCTGAGATGTGCTGTGGTGGGATTTGAACCTATGATCTGATGTCTGGATTGGTCACCCAGTTACAGTAGCAGAAAAGCGCCACCTTTCTTTATAACCCATGTGTGAATGCAGGACGAGGATTGGTTCCACATTGTTGTGCTTCCTCACACAGTCAGATGGACACTGGGGGAACATACTAACATTGATGGAAGTATTCCTGATGAAGATGTGAACACTTTCATTGTAACCAAGAGGGACACATTAAGCTGTTGCACCTTCCTGCTCGAGGAGATGATCTCAGTGTCAGTATAACTTTGGTGCATTTGGAGATTGAACTGAATGTTCTGAGTGTGTCAATGTCTTTCATTACTGACATCAGAATGAACCTAAAAGAATTAGCTCATCAAATTACACTGAACATTTAAAAAAATCAAATTTCAAACACAAAAGCAAAATCTTGCAGATGCTGGGAATTTGAAATAAAAATCAAATAGTCAGCAGGCCAGCTAATACCTGTGGAGAGAAACAGGTTAACATTTTAGTTCAATGACCTTTGACTAGAAAATCAAATTGTAAAATGTTCACACAATCGGTTCCACCCACACTATCGACCCTTCACAGACTAAAGCCTTGATCATGGTCATTAAGTTATGAGGGTGTGACTGGCTCAGTCAGCCTTTATTGCCCATGCCTCATAGTTAAGAATCAGCCACGTTATTGTGTGTATGGAGTCACATGTAGGCCAGGCCAGGTTAGAATGGCAGTTTCCTTCCCTAAAGGACATCAATGATCCAGATGGGGATTTACAACAATCAACAGTGGTCACACAGCCATCGCTAGATTCTTACTTTGACAATTTATTTGATTTCACATTGTACCATCTGCCAAGGTGGGATTTGAACCCTGGTCCCCAGAACATTACCTGGGTCTCTGGATTAATAGTCCAGCAATAATACCATCAGTTGTTGCCTTTTTTGCAGAATAATTTCTTACATGTACCAGTAGCCGGGTTTCCTTCGGGATCAGATACTGAGAATCAGGGTCTGACCTGTATTCCACCAGACACAGGTAAGTGTGATTGTCCCTCACACTCAGCTGGTTTATCCTGGTCGAGGCGTTTCCCTCCTCTGGGTTCCCGATGAGCTCGTACCGATTTCCACCGTGTCCAGTTGTCCAAGTTCCCTGTGATTGGGCTGTAAATGTAACAATGTGTTGGTAGGTCCCCTTCCCCATCCAGGTAACAGTGGTCAGGGTGTGGGAGTCTCAGCTCCTGAAGATACAGGGTAAAGTAACTAAATCTCCCTCTGGCCCAGTCACCACTGAGACATTTCCCTGAGCAGCTGAGGAAAGGACAAACATCAGAATGGATGAGGTCAGTGCCCAGAAGTTCCAGATTCAATTTTTTACATTTCTTTCAACTTCACAATGAAATAAGTAATTAAATACCCCACACATATTTCTCATGGATCTGGGCCAGGCAATTATAGTTTCCTGAAGGACGCACCATGTTGAAAATCACTTATGCTCCATCCCATCATTTTGAGTTTCTCATTCGTGGGATAGTTACAGATTAGGAAATGGACTGAACCCACATGACTTCATTCATTCTGGGCACAACATCCCTCCCACTTCACTAGAACCTTTTGTTTTTCATTCCACAGCCTTATACTTCAGTCTGTGCTCCTTCATTCTGTGAAGGGGATGGGTGCGGGGGTGCTGTGTTTAGGAATTAGACCCACTCTGGACCACCTTTATACATTAATAATCCCATGAAAGAGGTAATCTCCCCCCATCTCCATCCTAATGTGAAATTAGTTTCAGATTCACCCACATCCTCTCAGCATCTACTCCCTCAAGATCCCTCAGGATCTTGCAAGTTTCAATAAAGTCACTTCTCAATTTTCAGCAACGAGCAGCCCCCATCTGACTCTGAACCAATCAGGATGGGCAGGTAACAACACTCTGACATTCTCAGCCAATGGGAGGTAGGTCTTCACATATTCTTGGCCAATGAGACCTGAAGTTCCACAATGTGCTCACTCAGTGAGGGATTGGAAGATACTTGCACTATCTTGTCCTCAGTCAATGCCAATTATTGGATTGACTACAAGAAGGAGGTCATTTTACCCATTGGGTCCTAATTAGCTCCACATGGAACAATCTAGGTGAGATCCACTCATCTGTTCGATTCCCTCAAGTTTTGCCAGTTCACTTCCTTCAAGGGCCTATCAGGTTTAATTCTGAGATCAATGACTGTTTCCACATGCCATTTCGTTGATGTTGGTGACTGTCAGTCATCAGTACTCACTGTGTAAACATTTCTCTCTCACATTCTCTCTGGACCTCTGCCCCGAAATCTGAGGCCTGCATCCTTGTCCCAAAATAGATAGACCTTATGCTTGTTTACTTTCTCTTCGCCTGTCACTGTCTCAATCAAATCTCCCCTCAATCTCCTCAGCTCCAAGGACAATGACCCTTGCTTCTCAAAACGTATAAAGAAAACCAGTCTCCGATCCTCTCCCTGAAACATCCCTAACCCATCCCTGGAATAATTTGAGTCACTCTGCACTCTGTCAAGGACTTTCACATTCCTCTTAATGGGTGGTGACAGATCTGGACACAATACCCTCATTGGGGCATAGTTGGAGAGTTAACAATGTCCACAGTTGTTCAGCCCCTGAACTGAAAAGTCAGGAATGATGGGGCATTATTGTCATGTGAAAGCGAGTGTGAGGAGAGGGGCTTTGCGGAAACAGTGATGGGAGTTTGGAATGCTCTCCCTTGGGAGGGTAATAGAGGCGGAAAACCTGGCAACATTTAAAAAGTATCTGGATGAGCAGTTGAACCATCATAATATTCCTACGAGGGGAAAGCCATAGTGGCCAGGTCTCTGGCACTGAGCCTGGATCTGTGGCTCAGAAGGGAAGGGGGAGAATAGAAAAGCGCTTGTGGTAGGAGACTCAATCATTGGAGGAACAAATTTAGATTTGAATTCAGGAGCTATGTTTAGTAAGTTTGCAGATGACAGCAAAATCGATGATGTCGTGAACAGCGAAGAGGGTTATCTCAGAGTACACAGGACTTTGATCAGATGAGATGATGGGCTGAGGAATGGCAGATGGAGTTTAATTTAGATAAATGTGAGATGTTACATTTTAGTAGGACAAATCAGTGTATGGCTTATACACTTAATGGTTGGGTCCTGGGGAGTGTTGCTGAACAAAGAGGTCTTGGAGTGAAGATTCATTGTTCTTTGAAAGTAGAGTCACAGGTAGACAGGTTACTGAAGAGGGTGCTTGGTACGCTTGCCTTTCTTGGTCAGTGCATTGAGTATAACAGTTTGGGGGGTAATGTTGTTACTCAACAGGTCACTGGTAAGGCCACTTTTGGAATATTGCATTCACCTCTGGTTTCCCTGCTGTCGGAAAGGTTTTGTGATATTAGAAAGGGTTCAGGAAATATATGGGAGGATGTTGCCAGGGTTGGAGTGTTTGAATATAAGGAGAAGCTGAATAGGTTTGGGCTATTTTCCCTGGAGCATCAGAGGCTGAAGGCTGAGCTTTTAGAAGGAGCATGGAGAGGGTGATTCGTCAAGACATTTTCCCCAGGGTATGGGAATCCAAAACTAGAAGGCATAGGTTTAATGGGAGAGAGGAAAGATTTGAAAAGGGACCTTTTACATGAAGAGGGTGATGCCTGTATGAATAGGAAGGTTTAGAAGGAAATGGGCCAAATGCTGTCAAATGAGACTGGATTAATTAGAATATCTGGTTGCCGGGGACGAGTTGTGCTGGAGGGTCTGTTTCCATGCTGTACACATCTATACGGCTAATAACTATCACGAGAGAAAACCCGCAAAGGAAACTGATGGAGTTAAAGACCAATTAGTCCCCTGGACCTGACTAGATGCATCTAGGGTATTAAAGGAAGTTATTGAAGAGACAATAAAAGCACATGTGTTCACTTTCCAAGAATCTTTGGAAAGTTCCCAGAGAATTGGAAATCTCCCAAAGTAACACTCTTGTTTTCAATGGAAAGGAAACAGAAAATAAAAGTTACCCAATGTGTCCATCACTTGGAGTTCTGAAGCAATGTGGTCACACTGGGGATGGCGGATGTTTCCTTTCAAGATGGCAGGAAAAAAGAAGGGACTGCATCAGGCAGCAGGCTGGATATAGTTTACTGGCACATTGCTACAAGGTTTCCATCAACTACAGTAACAAGCGTCTGGTTAGATTTCTGAAGGTCACTGTGTGGATAGCTGAGTACAATACATGATGGAATGCCCTGCAAATTGGGAGAAGAGTGAGAATTGGGGGCGTAATTTGAGATAAAGACATCAGCAAAAATGAAAGTGAAAAAATGGGGATGCAGAAAATTATAAATAAAAAGAAGCTGCTGGAGAAACTCAGCAGGTCTGGCATCCTGTGTGGTGTCAGAAACAGAGTTAACATTTCAGGCTAACAACTTTCCATGAGTGAGGAAAGCACAGATATGTTGCTCCAAGTGTTGTGTTTGAAGCAAATTAAGTATTTCCATGGCATAGTCCTGGCAATCTCATCGGGGAAATAGACAAGGCCTTTTTCCTGGTGTGGGAAAGTGTAGAACTAGAGGGCATAAGTTTAGGGTGAGAGGGGAAACATTTAAAAGGGACCTAAAGGACAACTTTTTCATGCTGAAGGTGGTGCATGTATGGAATGAGATGTCCGAGGAAGTGGTGGAGTCAGGTACAATTACAATATTTAAAAGGCATCTGGATAGGTATATGAACAGGAAGGGTTTAGAGAGATAGGGCCCAAGCACTGGCAAAAGGGACGAGATTAATTTAGGAAATCTGGTCAGCATGGATGAGTTGGACCGAAGGGTCTGTTTTCGTGCTGTACATCTCTATGACTCTGTAGACCAATTAGTTCATGTCTGTTATTGGAAAAATGTGAGATCAAAATTAAGATGTCTTGGCAGGACATTTAGAAATGTATACTATGATCAAGCAGAGTAAACATGACTTCATAAAGAGGAAATTATCTTGAATTCTTTGAGATGGTTACAAGTTTGATAGATAAAGGGGAATTGGTGGATATTTCATATGATTTGGGAAGATCTTTCAGAAGGTGCAACACATTAAGCTCCTTAACACGATTAGATTCTATGGTGCTGGTGGTAGTATACAAATATGGATAGAGAATTGACTAACTGATAGAAAACAGAGTGTTGGGATAAGGCGGAAGTGATATCCAGCCTGCAAACTGTAATTAATGGTGTATCACAGGATCTGAGATGGGGCCACATTTATTATAATATACATTAATGATTTGGATGAGGTCAGTGAATGCACTGTAGCCAAGTTTGCTGATGACAAAAATGTAGGTGAGAAGGCAAGTGATGAGAATGAAATACAGAAGCTGCAGAGAGATGTTGACAGGTTAAATAGTGGGAAAGACTTGGCTGTTGGAATATAATGTGGAAAATGTGAGGTTATACATTTGGCAGAAAGAATAGAGAGGCTGAATATTAGTGAAACAGAGAAAGCCTGCAGAAAGTTCCAGAACAGAAGAATATGGAAGTTTCACAAAAACATTCAGCAGAGAGTAGGGAAGGGCAATGGAATGCTGACCTTTATTTCAAATGGAATAGAATTTTAAAGTGGGGAGGTTTTACCAGACACTAGTTAGCTCACAGCTGGAATATTGTGGATAGGTTTGGTCCCTTATCAAAGGAAAGTGAAACTGGCATTGGAGGCAGTCCAGAGAAGATTCAATGAGTTGATGCCAGGTCGGGAGGGGCTGTCTTATGGGCAGCGTTTGACAAGATTGAGCCTGTGCTTGATGGATTACAGAAGAATGACAAGTGACCAGATTGAGACATTAAAGATGCTTCAAGTGCTTGATAAGGTGGATGCAGCGTGGTTGTCCCCCTTGTCAGGAACAGAGGGCATCAGCTCAGAATGAAGGGTTACACATTTCAGATGAGAGGAATGTTTTCTCTAAGAGGGTAGTGAATCTCTGGACTACTTTACCACAGAGAGCAGTTAATGTTGGGTCATTAAGTATAGCCAAGGCTAAGATAGACAAATTTTTAATCATTCACGGAATCAGGGATTGTGAAGATAAAGCAAGGATGGGGAATTGACGTTTATCATCTCAGTCATGATCTCATTTAATGTGGAACAGACTCAATGGGCTGAATGGCCTTCCTCTGTTCCTATGTCTTATGGGCTACCTGCCTCAGTTCTCAACACTTCCATTTCTGAAACCTGTAAATCCCACTTACTTTTCCAACCACATTCTCAACATGTCCTGACATCTTCAAAAACCGATGCACTCTGACCCCCGACTTCCTTTATCCAGATCCATCCTTGAGATCCCTGTCATTGACTCCATATTGCCCAGAGGGAACATGGAACCAGGTGGATCTTGGAGCTTGCATCCTTTGTGATGTTTTCTCTGGTCCCGACCTCAGAATACTGAAGCCAGTTTGAACACAACAAGTTAGGGAGTTGATGGGAGACTGTGGGAAGTTTCAGACACAGTGATGGAATGGTCCATAAATCCCAGCCTTCTCTCTCTCTCTCTCCTTCTCACTGTCTCCTGCCTGAGACCAACTGAAAGAGCCCAAGAGCAAGAGCCAACCCGAGAGCTCCCGGTCCAGGTGGACCCTGTTCCCATTGAGCTATCGGGGCAGTGACACCATCCAAATATTGTTCCTTACCTTCAACTTCCAGCTTTGTTGGAGACTGTGTTTGAAAACTATCAATATTGAGCTCCACATGACACTGATAGGGACCAGCATCCTCCTGGCTCAGTCCCCCCATCATTACTGAGGCATCTTTGTTGGTGAGTCTCCCCACGAATTTGAATCAATTCCCACTGTCCAGCTGTATCGCATTCTCACACAGCTCACCCTGGGAATGGTATGGACCAGGATATGTACAGTTAAAGATAAAAGCCCGTGTTTCCTCCTTGTACCATAAGACGGAGCCGGTGAGTGTGAGGTGAGTGTCAGGGTGGGTGAAGCTGCAGGGTAAGACAGCAGAGCCTCCTTCCTCAGCCCTCACTCCATCCGCTATTGTCATTGCTCAATCAAGGGCCAACCAAGGATAGTAGTGGGAAGTTGTGTGTAGAGTCAGAGGAGACAGGGGAAGCACTAAATGAATATTTTTCAACAGTATTCACTCTAGAAAACGACAATGTTGTCAAGGAGAATACTGAGATACAGGCTACTAGACTAGGTGGGATTGAGGTTCACAAGGAAGAGGTATTAGAAACCCTGTAGAGTGTGATGGAATTTATCCTAGGCCGGATGGGATTTATCCTAGGATCCTCTTGAAAGCCAAGGAGGAGATTGCCGAGCCTTTGACATTGATCTTTAAATCGTCATTGTCTATAGGAATAGTGCCAGAAGACTGGACGATAGCAAATATGGTTCCTCTGTTCAAGAAGGGAAGTAGAGACAACCCTGGTAATTATAGACCAGTGAGCCTGACTTCAGTTGTTGGTAAAGTGTTGAAAAAGATTATAAGAGGTAGGATTAATATCATCTAGAAAAAAATAATTTGATTAGGGATCGTCGGCATGGTTTTGTGAAGGGTAGGTCATGCCTCACAAACCTTACTGAGTTCTTTGAGAAGGTGACCAAACAGGTAGATGAGAGTAAACTGGTTGATGTGGTGAATATGGATTTGAGCAAAGCATTCGATAAGATTCACCACAGTAGGCTATTGTACAAAATACGGAGGAATGGGATTGTGGGAGATAAAGCTGTTTGGATCAGTAATGGGCTTGCTGAAAGAAGATAGAGGGTGGTGGTTGATGGGAAATGTTCATCCTGGAGTCCAGATAATACTGATATACCGCAAGAGTCGGTGTTGGGTCCATTCTTGTTCGCCATTTTTACAAATGACCTGGATGAGGGCGTAGAAGGGTGGGTTAGTAAATTCACAGATGACACTAAGGTCGGTGGAGTTGTGGATAGTGACGAAGGATGTTGTAGATTACAGAAAGACATAGATAAGCTGCAGAGCTGGGCTGAGAGGTGGCAAATAGGATTTAATGCGGACAGATGTGAGGTGATTCACTTTGCCGGAGTAACCGGAATGCAAAGTACTGGGCTAATGGTAAGATTCTTGGCAGTGCAGATGAGCAGTGAGGTGTTGGTGTCCATGTACACAGATCCTTGAAAGTTGCCACCCAAGTTGACAGGGTTGTTAAGAAGGCATACAGTTTTAGCTTTTATGAATAGAGGGATCGAGTTCCGGAACTATGAGGTTATGCTACAGCTGTACAAAACTCTGGTGCAGCCGCACTTGGGGTATTGTGTACAATTCTGGTCACTACATTATAAGAAGGATGTGGAAGCTTTGGAAAGGGTGCAGAGGAGATTTACTAGGATGTTGTCTGGTATGGAGGGGAGGTCTTACGAGGAAAGGCTGAGGGACTTGAGGCTGTTTTCGTTGGAGAGAAGAAGGTTGAGAGGTGACTTAATAGAGAAAAAAAAGATAATCAGAGGGTTAGATAGGGTGGACAGGGAGAGCCTTTTTCCAAGTATGGTGATGGCGAGCACGAGGGGGCATAGCTTTAAATTGAGGTGTGATAGATATAGGACAGATGTCAGAGGTAGTTTCTTTACTCAGAGAGTAGTAAGGGTATGGAATGCTTTGCCGGCAACTGTTGTAGATTCACCAACTTTAAGTGCATTTAAGTCATCATTGGACAAACCTATGGAGGTACATGGAATAGTGTAGGTTAGATGGGCTTCAGATTGGCATGACTGGTCGGTGCAATATCGAGGGCTGAAGGACCTGTACTGTGCTGTAATGTTCTATGTTCTATGTTCTAAACCTTAGCAGAAACCGCTGTGAGGGGAAAGACTGGGAGAGAGAGGATATGAACACAGCACTGGGACAGATATCAGTGTGTGGATCTGAAACTTGGAGACTCTATTCTGAGTGTGTTATTTAGTGAGAACAGGTTTCACAGCTATAATGAGAGGTAGTGAACAAATAGTAATGTAAATTCATGAGCAATCCAATACACTGGGGACAGAGTTTCAGTTCCCACCATGGCAGCTGCTGGAAATTCAATTCAGTTATTACATCAGGAATTAAACACCAGTCTAATGGGAACCATGAAACCATGATCAATTGTTGGAAAAAATCCATCTGGTTCACTGATGTTCAGACACCACACTCTGCATGAAAATGGTGTCCCTTCGGTCCCTTTTAAATCTTGCCCCTCCCACCTTAAACCTGTGCCCTCTAGTTTTGGACGCCCGTACCCTGGAGAAAAGACCTTGACTATTTATCATGTCTGAATCCATGATTTTATAAATATCTATAAGGTCACCCTTCAGCCACCAACACTCCAGGGAATCTTGCCCCAGCTTATTCAGCTTTGTCCACAACTCAAGCACTCCAGCCCTGGTATCATTCTCCCCAATCTTTTCTGAATCCTTTTGAGTTTCTCAGCATCTTTCGTACAGCAGGGAGGCCAGAAATGAATGCAGTATTCCAAAAGTGGTCCAACCAGCATCCTGTACAGCCATGATAAGATCTCCTAATTCCTGCATTGATCAATAAAGGTGAGTTTACCAAATGCTTCCTTCATTAACCAGTCTACCCTTTGACTCCACTTTCAAAGAACAATGAACCTGCACATCAAGGTCTCTTTGTTTGGTAACACTCCCCAGTACCTTACCAGGAAGTGTATAAGTCCTGCCCTGATTTGCCTTACCAAAATGCAACACCTCAAATTTATCTAAGTTAAACTCCATCTGCCACTCCTCAGCCCATTGGCCCATCTGATCAAAGTCCCGTTGTCCTCTGTGATAACCTTCTTTGCTGTTCACTGCACCTCCAATTTTGGTGTCATCTGGAAACTTACTGACCATTTCTCTGATTTTCATATCCGAGCCATTTATATAAATGACAAGAAGCAGTGGATCCAGCACTGATCCTTGCAGCACACCGCTGGGTACAGGCCTCCAGTTTAAAACGCAATCCTGCACCACCACACTCTGCACCACACATCTTCAAGCCAGTTATGTATCTAAATGGCTAGTTCCTCCTGTATTCCATGTGATCTAACCTTGTTAACCAGTCTATCATGCAGAACCTTGTCAAATACCTTGCTGAAGTCCAGTTAGGCCATGTCCACCACTCTCCATTCATCAATCATCTTCATCACTTGGGCGGCATGGTGGCACAGTGGTTAGCACTGTTGCCTCACAGCGCCTGAGACCCGGGTTCAGTTCCCGACTCAGGCGACTGACTGTGTGGAGTTTGCACGTTCTCCCTGTGTCTGCGTGGGTTTCCTCCGGGTGCTCCGGTTTCCTCCAACAGTCCAAAGATGTGCGGGTCAGGTGAATTGGCCATGCTAAATTGCCCGTAGTGTTAGGTAAGGGGTAAATGTAGGGGTATGGGTGGGTTGCGCTTCGGCGGGTCGGTGTGGACTTGTTGGGCTGAAGGGCCTGTTTCCACACTGTAAGTAATCTAATCTAATCACACTCCTTCATGAAACCCAATGAGTCATGTTATGTCTGAACATGTCCTACTGCTCTACACATTGTCAGCAGCTACACAAATGTACAAGAATCCCAATAGGATCACCCTTACACCCAAAGTGCCTGACAGACTGTTACTCAGGACAGACGTGAGCCACACCAGGATTCTTCAGTAACAGTTAAATAATTCCATTAATTATTAATTCCAGTAATAAGAGCAGTGAAAGAAATTGATACCTAATTAATGCTCCTAAACAGCATCCCTTCAAAGCCACAGACACACACACACACACACACACACACAAAATAAAGACAGAGAAAAGATAGATGATTTATATTTCTACCATGAGTGACAAAAGAATGTAGACAGGGTAACAGGGTAAACAAAACTCTGAAAATAAAAGTCCTGACTACATGACTTTTTGTGGGTGGCATGGTGGCACAGTGGTTAGCACTGCTGCCTCACAGCGTCAGAGACCCAGGTTCAATTCCCACCTCAGACGACTGACTGTGTGGAGTTTGCACATTCTCCCCGTGTCTGCGTGGGTTTGCTCCGGTTTCCTCCTACAGTCCAAAGATGTGCAGGTCAGGTGAATTGGCCATGCTAAATTGTCCGTAGTGTTTGGTAAGCGGTAAATGTAGGGGTTGGCGGGTCGGTGTGGACTTGTTGGGCCAAAGGGCCTGTTTCCACCCTGCGGATTCTTAAAAGATTACTTTTTTTTAAGTAATCTTAAAAAAAAGATGGAACGATCATTCTCTCTCACAGTCCTTGTGTTTTTTTAGCAGGAATGAGATGCTGTGTTCTGGACAGTGATAGTTATGCTTCAAATTCAACGGCCATTCAGGTGAACTTAGAACTTTTCACATGTGACTTCTTTCTTTCCAGATAACTTGTATTTTCTCTGCTTTTCTCTGCAGTGATGAGGGAGAGGCAGAGCTGGCTGCTTTCTCTCTGTAGGCTCTAGTTACTTTAAGCTTTCAGACACTCCAGGAACGTATAGCTTTGTAACAGCTGCAGTTCAACCAATCAGACAGCAGTTGCTAAGCAGAACTTTCTGATCTCGAAACATTATCATGAGGTCCGATGGCATCAGGTCAAACATGAGCAAGGGAATCTCTGGATGACTACACACTGTCACAATCCCCCCACTCCCAGGCTTCTGATCATGTTTATCACCACTTGGAGGAAGCACTGAGGTCAAGACTGGCACAGAATGTACTCTGGGTGGGAGACGTCACTGTCCAACACCAAGACAGACTCAGCAGCTTTACTACTGCCTGAGCTGGTGGAATCTGAAATGACATAGCTCTTGGACTGGGTCTGTGGCGGGTGGTGAGGGAACCAACAAGAGAGAAAAGCTTGACCTTGTCCTCAGCCGTCTATCTGCCTATTATAGGATTGGGAGGAGTAACTATCACACAGTCCCGTGGAGACAAAGTCCCATCTTCACATTGAGGTACATCCCCATCATGTATGGCACTAGGCCTGAGTTAAATGGGACAGTCTTTGAACAGATCGAGCAAGTCAAGACTGGGATCCCTGAGACACTGTGGACCATCAGTACAGCAGAAGTGAGCTGTAACACAATCTGTAAGCTCATGGCATGTAATTCTCCCCCACTAAGCCATTAACATCAAGTCAGGACATCAATTCCGGTTCAATGAACAATGCAGGAGGTGATGCCAGGAACATCACCAGCAAACCTGAAAATGAGATGTCAGCTATAAAACTACTTCTGTGTCAAACAGCATAAACCACAATTGATGCTCTGGGGGAAGTGATTCCACTGTCAGTGCATCAGATATAAGCTCAGCAGACCTGTCACATGCAGTTATGAATGGGTGAGGACAATTAAGCAACTAATAGGAATATGAGTCTCCACAAATATCCCCATCCTCAATGAGGGGGAGCCCTGCTCATCAGTGCAAATAATAGGGCTGTGGCATTCACACCACCTTGACTCAGAAGATGTCCCCAGCATCATAGATGATTCCTTACCCAGCCGGCAAATATAATACAGTGGGTTAGCATTCACGTGTAGATGGGGCTAGGGACAGAAATCATGGGACCTACTGCTGTTCCTCACACAGCCCCTGGCCCAACCTCCAGGACCCACACTTGCTTCCACTGACCTGACACAGTGAACACCCTTCTTCAATCCTGATGTACTGTCCACCCCTGTCCTGGAGAGACCTGACCAAGTAAGGATGGCAGAGACAAAAACAGAAATTGTGGGAAAAACTCAGCAGGTATGGTGACATCTGTGGAGAGAAAGTAGAGTTAATGTTTTGGGTCCAGTGACACTTCTTCAGAAATAAAATGATCAAAAACAGTGGACTGAGAGGAGTGTGGGTCTTGCAGCTGCTCCTGAGATTCAGATTTATTTTCAAATTTACTTCCAGCTTTCTTACATTTATTACATTTCAGTCAGAAAAGCTTTTTGTTTGATTCACTTTTAGTTATTTTATATTCAAAAACACAAAAGAAATTCCCAAAATGGACAGGCACAATTTTTTTTATCAAACAGAATCCTATCAATGGACTTTTTGGATAGGCCCACATGTGGGCTGTGGGAAGTTTTGCTGATGGAAAATAATAATTGCTGAGGGAAGTTTTGTTTCAAACCAAGTTGTGTTCACAGAGCTCTTGGACAGATTAACGCGTGGTTGGCTCTGGAGCGGGATTTTATTTTTAATCAGAACATTGATAGCTGTCTGCTGAACACTTGTGCTTAATATTAGCTCTTTGGATAAAGAAATGTGGTTTATTTTAGAGTTAAAATGTCAGTGTAAGTTGCTTCTTTGTTGACTTAATGACATTGCGGACATACAAGAGACGCAGAGTTAGATGGCCAGTAGATTTCGAGAGGTGATAACACAGCAGGATCAGTCAGATAGATGGATGACTGTCAGGAAAGGTAAGAAGGTAGTTCAGAAATCTCTCGTACTGTTGAAAGGATAATCTCTCAGAGGAAATTAGAAGGGACAGTCAGATCTTGGGCGCTAAAAATGAACCTTATGTTCAAAGGGGTTTGACAAAATTTAAAAGAATAATTGTTTTACATGATTCTCCTGTCAAGGGCACAGACAGGAGGTTCTGCAGCAGTGAGCATGGATCTAGGATATAATACTGTTTTCTTGGTGCTAGGATTACGGACATTGCAAAATGTTTGAAGCATACTGTTAAAGGGAATAATGAGAACCCAGATGTTTTTGTACACATTGATGGGAATGACATTGTTAGGGAAAGGATTCAGGCTTCACAAAGTAATATCAAAGGTTAGGTCGAAGATTAAAAAACAGACCCACAAAAGCAGTAATTTCTGGTTTACTCCCAAAGCCAAGCTCAGATGAGGGAACAAAAGGATAAAGGAGACAAATCAATGGCTGAAGAGGGATTCAGATTCTTGGATCACTGCGACCTCTTCTGAGACAGAAAAGACCGTTCACAAAGGGCGGTTTCAACTGTACTGCTTTCGGGAACAATGTGTGAACAAAGAGATTGAGGTTCCAGTCAGGGATAGGAGAGAATCATACACTAAATATAAACAACTGGATCCAAATGGATCTCTTGCACCATATAATGAGTGTCGGGGCATTCATACGAGGGCGATCAGGAAGTCAAAGAAAGGACATGAGATAGCCTCAACAAGTAAGGTTAAGGATAATCCAAAGGGATTCTATAAATACATTAAGACCAAGACAGCAACAAGAGACAGAGTACAGGGCAAAGAGATTGCCTTTGTGTTCGACCTCAGGAGATAGGAGAGATCTTAAGTGAATATTTTGTGTCAGTTTTTACTGTGGAGAGAGAAGTGGAAGCGAGAGAACACTGAGAAATAAATATTGATGTTTTGAAAACAGTTTGCATTACAGAAGAGGAAGGGCTGGAGGTCTTTGAAAATATAAATCTCTGAGCCCTGATTTCATGAATCCCAGGACTTTGTCACAGGTTAAGAGGAAATCGCTGGGCACCTTGCAGAAACATTTGTATCATCTATAAATACGAGTGAGACGCTGAGTGAATGGAGAGTGACTAATGTTCAAGAAGGGATGTCAGGAGAAGCCTGGGAACTTCAGACTTGTGAGTCTGACTTCAGTGGTGGATAAGTTGTTGAAAATAATTCTGAAATTTGGGATTTATATGCATTTGGAGAGGCAAGGAATGATTAGGGATAGTCAACACGGGAGACTGATGAACAAGATTAGATCTCATGGAATACAGGGAGAACCAGTTATTTGGATACAGAAATGGCTCAAAGGTAGAAAACAGTGGGTGGTGATGGAGGGTTGTTTTTCAGACTGGAGGCATGTGACCAGTGGAGTGCCACAAGGATTAGTGCTGGGTCCACTACTTTTTGTCATATACATAAATGATTTGGATGCGAGCATAAGAGGTACAGTTAGTAAGTTTTCAGATGACACCAAAAGTGAAGGTGTAGTGGACAGCAAAGAGGGTTACCTCAGATTACAACAGGATCTTGATCAGTTGGGGCAATGGGCTGAGAAGTGACAGATGGAGTTTAATTCAGATACATGCAAGGTGCTGCATTTTGGGAAAGCAAATCTTAACAGGACTTATACACGTAATGGTAAGGTCCTAGGGAGTGTCGCTGAACAAAGAGACCTTGGAGTGCAGGTTCATAGCTCCTTGAAAGTGGAGTCGCAGTTAGATAGGATAGTGAAGTAGGCATTTGATATGCTTTCCTTTATTGGTCAGAGTATTGAGTACATGAGCCGGGGGCGTCATGTTGCAGCTGTACAGGACATTGGTTAGGCCACTGTTGGAAGATTGTGTGCAATTCTGGTCTCCTTCCTACTGGAAAGATGTTGTGAAACTTGAAAGGGTACAGAAAGGATTTACAAGGATGTTGCCAGGATTGGATGATTTGAGCTTCAGGGGGAGGCTGAACAGACTGGGGCTATTTTCCCTGTTGCATCAGAGGCTGAGGGGTGCCCTTACAGAGGTTTACAAAATTATGAGGGGTATGGATAGGATAAATAGGCAAAGTCTTTTCCCTGGGGTTGGGGAGTCCAGAACTAGAGGGCATAGGTTTAGGGTGAGGGGGAAAGATATAAAGCAGATCTAAGGAGCAAAGTTTTCGCAGAGAGAGTGGTACATGTATGGAATGAGCTGCTGGAGGAAGTTGTGGAGGCTGGTACAATTGCAACATTTAAGAGCATTTGGATGGGTATAAGAATAGGAAGGGTTTGGCGGGATAGGGGCCCGGTGCTGGCAGGTGGGACTCGAGTGGGTTGGGATATCTGGTCAGCATGGATGGGTTGGGCTGAACGGTCTGTTTCCATGCTGTACATCTCTATGGCACTATGACTCTAGTGATAGTCAGCATGGTTTTGTGCAAGGGATATTGTGTCTCACAAACTTGATTGAGTTTTTTGAAGAGGTAAACAAGAAAATTGTTGAGGGCAGAGGGGTTAACATTGTTTACTTAGACTTTGGTAAATCCTTTGACAAAGTTCCGCATGGTAGACTAATTAGTGAAGTTAGATCCCATGGGATTCCGGGTGAGCTTGGCAAGTGGATGCACAATTGGCTGAAAGGCAGAAGACAGAGAGTGACGGTGGAGGAAGGGTTTTGTTCTGGAGGCCTGTGACCAGCAGGGTTCCACGGGGATCAGGGCTGGGCCCACTTTTGTCAGTCATTTATTTTAAAAATTGAGGTAAGAACACAGAAAGAATGTTTTGCAAGTTTGCGGTTGATACCAACATTGATGGTACATTGAACAATGAAAGAAGGTTATCTTAGAATACAAAGAGATCATAATCAAATGGGTTAATGGGCTGAAGAGTGACAGATGGAGTTTAAGATAAGTGTGAGGTATTGCACTTTGGGAAAACAAACAAAGGCAAGACTTACACAATTAAAAGTAGGGCCTTGGGTAGTGCTGTAGAACAGAGACCTCGGGATTCAGGTACAGAATTCTTCCAAGTTTGCATCATCTATATATACGGTGGTTCAGCACACTTGCCTTCATTGCTCTGACTTTTGATAATCGGAGTTGGGATATTATGTTCAGGTTAGACAGGATGCTGGTGAGGCCTCTATTGTGTCCAGTTCTGGTCACCCTGTTATTGCAAGGATAACATTTAGCTGGAGAGGTTTCAGAAGAGATTTACCAGGATGTTGCCGATAAAGTAGGCCTTGAGTTACCGGAAGAGGCTGGAGCGACTGGGACATTTCTCACTGGAGTGTACAAGGTTGAGAGGTGACCTTATCAAGATCGATGAAAGCCTGAGGAATTTAGATCAAGTGAATGGCAGGTGTCTTTTTGCTCAGGTGGGAGATTTCAAGACTGGGGGCATATCTTTAAGGTGAGAGGAGAAAGATTTTAAAAAGACATAAGGGGCAGTTTTTATTTTACACAGAGAGTGGTTCATGTGGAATGAGCTTCCAGAGGAAATGGTGGATGTGGGTAAAGTTACAATGCTTAAAAGACATTTAGATAATTTCATGAATAAGAAATATTTTGAGGGATATGGGCCAAGCGCAGGCAAGTGGGATTGTGTTCAGTGTGGACTAGTTGAACTGAAGGCTCTGCTCCTGTGCTGTTTGACTCTATAACTGATTATAGCTGGGGAAAGATTGGTATAGATGCTGAAGATGGGGAGGGGGGTGAGGGGGCAGGAGTAAACACTCAGTGGAAATGGAGCCCAGAGAGAGAGAAAAGCAATTGGACAGACAAAGAAAAGGGGAAAGGTCGGCCTGGGAGAATGAACAGCTGCTAATGGGGACCATTCGTCACTAACAATGGATTGTTTTGGTAGTAGCTCATGTCATGACAAGGCCTGGTGTGTGGGGGTTGGGGGAAGGAGATAGGAGAAGGTGCTGAGGCCCTAAAATTATTGACCCCAATATTGAGTCCAGAACGTCACTGGGTCCCCAAAAGCTGGTGTGTCGATCTGGCAGGCAACTGATGCTCAGCATCATTTTTGTGGACGAACATTTCGGTTCTGCAAAGTGGTCACCCAGTCTGTGTTTTGTTTTCTCAAGGCGCAGGTAGAAGTGGACTGTGCAGAGTTGGTGAATTATGAGCAGCCCTAAGCCTGTGTGAGGTGGTGCTGATGGAGAGAGAGGTCTCAATATTGTGCATATGGCAACACATGACACTGAGTGTGAATGGCAGATTTCATTCTCTAAATCAAGTCGCCATATTCCGACCAGACCATGAGCTGCTTTCTCTTGAGAGAGAGAGAGTGAGAGAGAACTGGTGGTGGTTTAACCTGAGGGCCACCACACCTCAGTGAGGAGAGAGTTGAGAAGGAGGGTCCTTCATGGTCACCTGAGCCAATGCAGGGATTGAACCCACACTGTTGGCATCACACTGCTTTGCAAACCAACCATCCAGCTAACTGAACCAAACTCCAGATTCCCTGAAGTGTACAACGGAATCAGATCAGAATTTCCAAATCTCAGCCATTAGGTTAGACTTTCCTTCAAATTCCAGATTTTAAAAAAATTTAATCACATTTCACCTTCTGCTGTGATGGGATTTGAACCCATAGCCACAGACTTGCGTGTCTGGATTGGTCGTCCAGTGACAGTAACAGTATACCACCACCTTCCTTTATAACCCATGTGTGAATGCAGGGCGCGGATAAGTCCCACATGGCTGTGATGCCTCACACAGTCAGATGGACACTGGGAATGTAGTTGCACTAATGGAACTATTCCTGATGAAGATTGTAACCTAGAGGGACACATCAGACTGTTGCACCTTCCTGTTCGAGGAGATGATCTCAATGTCAGTATAACTTTGGGACATTTGGAGATATAACTGAATATTCTGAGTCTGTCAATGTCTTTCAATACTGACATCAGAATGCACCTAAAAATAGCAGCACAACATAGTACATTAAATATGGACTAAAATTAAATTTGAAACCCAAAGCTAAAACTCTACAGATGGTGGAAATTTTAAATAAACATCAAAATGCTGCAAATACTCAGCAGGGCAGAGAGTACCTGTGGAAAGAAACAGGGTTAATGTTTTAGTTCCATGTCCTTTCACCAGAAAATCAAATCACAAAACATTCACAGAATCTGTTCCACTCTCACTGTGCACCTTCTACAGGCTGAAGAATGTGGGAACGGTTTCTTACCATGTACCTGCAGCCGAGTCTCTTTCTGGATCAGATACAAAAGATTGTGTTCTGACCTGTATTCCACCAGACACAGGTAAGTGTGATTGTCCCTCACACTCAGCTGGTTTATCCTGGTCGAGGCGTTTCCCTCCTCTGGGTTCCCGATGAGCTCGTACCGATTTCCACCGTGTCCAGTTGTCCAATTTCCCTGTGATTGGGCTGTAAATGTAACAATGTGTTGGTAGGGCTCCTTCCTCATCCAGGTAACAGTGGTCAGGGTGTGGGAGTCCCAGCGACTGAAGATACAGGGTAAAGTAACTGAATCTCCCTCTGTCCCACTCACCACTGAGACATTTCCCTGAGCAGCTGAGGAAAGGACAAACATCAGAATGGATGAGGTCAGTGTGCAGAAAGTCTTATTTCAATATGTTATATTTCTTTCAACGTCACAATAAAATGAACAATTAAAGACCCCACTCACATCTCTAACAGGTCTGTCCTAGACATTCCCCAACAAGAGTCTCTCTGATCAAAATGTCTCCTCGTCACTCAATTTGAATACCTTGATTACAAGATACTTCCATGATGTGGGGGTGCCAGTGTTGCACTGAGGTGGACAAAGTCAGAAGTCACACTGCACCAGGACTTGACCTGATTCAGGAGCAGTGCTCTGAACCTTGTTATTTCAAATAAACCTGTTGGACTATAACCTGGTGCCGTGTGACCGCTGAAGGTACTTACAGATCGGATCCATTGAACCCTCCTGAATTCATTCATGCAGAACCCTCCGCCCGATGCTCAATACTAATATTCTTTAAAGAAGGTCAAGGATTTTACAGCCTCCCCACTCACTCTGTTGATCACATACTTTCAAAGTATTGACCACACTCTGTGTGAAGGAGAGCCCCCTGGTGTCATTCCTAATGTAACCATTCACCAGCTCCAACCTGTGACCTTTGAAATGAGCACAGGTTAATTTAAACTCAGAGTCCAGATTACATTTTCCTACACTGAGTAAAATATTTGGGTGCAGGAGGAGGGGGGATAACCAGCCATGTGGATCTTTGCTTCATGAACTTAAAAGAGGAGCTTTGAGATTAAATGTTCCCTCATTCTTATTTAAATCAGTAATCTGTTATTTTGTAATTGTTCTCCTGTTTGACTTCTGTTCACAAGAGCAAATATCCTCTCAGAAACTGCATTGTCAAGCTCCTCAGGATCTTGAGGAAGTGTCACTCTGCCTGAAACATTAACTCTGATTTCTCTCCACAGGTGCTGCCAGACTTGCTGAGCTTTTCCAACAGTTTCCATTTTTGTTTCTGATTTGCAGCATCTGCAGATTTTTGTTTGTATTTTCCTCAGGATGTTCGCTGTTTCATTAATTTCTACTTTTGTTTTATTTGGTCATGGGTGTCACTGGCCCAGATGATGTGCATTTATTGTCCATCCTGATTGCCCAAGAGAAGCTGCCTTCTTCAACTGCTGCAGCCCTGAGGTGTCGGGGTTATCCAAAGTAATTTAAGGGATTGAGTTTCAGGACTTTGACCCAGCAACAGTGAAGGAATGCCAAAAGAGTACAAATAGACTCAGACTTCTCTGCATTGACCAAGGCACCAATAACAGTGAGAACAGTCCCAGCCCTGTCAACCCTGCAAAGGCCTCCTCAGTAACATCCAGGAGCTAGTGCACAGACGGGTCGACTAACAGCCTCACATGGTCAAACTCACAGAACCATAACTTACCATATCAAAGACACCACGATCACTGTCCCTGGACACAGCCTGACCCACCACCAGGACAGAGCCAGCAGAGGTGGAGGCACAGTGGTATACCGTCAGGAGGGAGTTGCCCCGGGACTCCCCAGTATGAAGTTCCCAAGTTAAAGATAACATTGTAAGCCCATTGAACTTCAATCTGTCACCTCACAATTCACATTAACACCCCCCACACCAACATTCCCGTCAGGCTGGGAGATCACTGAAAAGACATGTGATTTTGCTGCATGCAATACCAGGTGAAAGTGAGGACTGCAGATACTAAAGATCAGAGTCAAGAGTAGAGTGGTGCTGGAGAAGCACAGTAGGTCAGGCAGCATTCAAGGAGCAGGAAAATCATCTTTTCAGGAAGGAGCCCTGCATCAGCCACATTCCTGATGAAGGGTTCCTGCCTGAAACATTGATTTTCCTGCTCCTCAGATGCTGCCTGACCTGCTGTGCTTTTCCAGCACCACTCTAACCTTGACTGTATGCAACACCAGGCAAACTGATATGTGTGAGGCCAACACCCAGATCCCCAGGACTACTTGCTCATCAAACAACAGAAACAGCACACAACAGAGCCACCCCATAATCAATGGATCAGATGGCTCTGCAGTCCTGCTCTAGACAGTCCTGAATGGTGGGGGACAATTGCTGAACCAGCTGTTCCAGTACAGAAAGCAGTTGATGTTGTCTCCATGGACTTCAGTCAAGCCTTTGACAAGTTCCCTCACTGCAGACTGGTAAAAATGTGAAGTCACATGGTATCGGGGTGAGCTGGCAAGGTGGACACCGAACTGACTTAGTCATAGGAGACAGAGGGTAACAATGGAATGGAGGGTTGTAACAAGTGATGTTCCACAGGGATCAGTGCTGGGACGTCTGCTGTTCATGGTCTATCCAATGATTTGGAGGAAAATATGTCGGGTCTAAATTGTAATTTTGCAGGCGATGCAAAGATTGGTGGAGTTAAGGATAGTGAGAAGGATTGTCAGAAGATTCAGCAGGATACAGATCTGTTTGATAGCAGATGGAATTTAATCCAGACAAATGTGACTGATGTATTTTGGAATGTCAAGTGCAGGTGGAAATTAAACACTGAATGGCAGAACCCTGAGGAGGATTAAAACGCAGAGGGATCTGGATGTGCAGGTCTACAGCTCACTGGAGGTGGCAACGCAGACAGATAAGGGAGTGAAAAAGGCCCACAGCATCATTGCCTTCATTGGGAGGAGCATTGAGTATAATGACAGACAAAGTTATGCTGCAGCTTTAAAGAACTTTAGTTCGGCCACACTTGGAATATTAGGTGCAGTTTTAGTCACCACACTACCAGAAGGATATGGATGCTTTGGAGAGAGTACAGAAATGGTTTACCGGGAGATTGTCATGAATGGGGGATTTTAGCTGTGAAGAACAGGTGGATAGACTGAGTTTGTTTTCATTGGAACACAGGAGGTTGAGGGGCGACCTAATAGAAGTTTATAAGATTGTGAATGGCAGGTATAAAGTGGAACATGCAAAGTGGAATATATGAGGCTTTTCCCCAGAGTAGAGGGGTCAATTACTAGAGGACATGGGTTTTAGATATGGGGCTGGGGTTTGGAGAGGGTTGGGGGGGAGGGAGGTGCTGGTGGTATTAAGAGATGTACAAGGCAGGTTTCTCACACAAAGGGTGGGTGAGTGGCTGGAACACACTGCCAGTGGAGGTGGTGGAAGCAGACACTATAGCAGCATTCCAGAAGCACCTGGATGAATACATGAATAGGAAAGGATGCTGATCCTGTAATTGAAGACAGTTTTAGTATGGAAAGGCAAAATGTGTCAGTGCTGGTTTGGGGGATGGAAGGGCATGTTCCTGTGCTGTATTGTTATTTGTTCTTCTTCTAATTATGACACTGGCATCTACCCAGGTATACCCTGTCCACAAAAAGCAATGTGGGTCTGACCAGGCCAATTGAACTGATGGAAGGTGTCAGTGACTGCCTTTAACATCAAGGTTGTATTTGAGCGAGTGTAGCATCAAGGAACCTGAGCCAGTGGGAAGCCGAGGGGAGAAACCTCCATGGGTTTCCATCAGACCTGGCACAGAGGAAGATGGTTCATAGAATCCTTTCATTGTGGAAGCAGGCCATTTGGCCCTACAAGTCCACACCAACCCTCTGAAGAGTGACCCACCCAGGCCCATTCTCCTACCCGAACCTATTACTCTACATTTACCCTGCACTGATCCACCTAACCTGCATATCCATGAACACTATGAGCAATTTAGCATGGCTAATTCACCTGACCTGTACATCTTTGGGTTGTGCGAGCAAACCAGAGTTCCCAGATGAAACCCACACAGACACAGGGAGAATGTGTAAACTCCACACAGACTGTTACCTCAGACTGGAATCAAACCCAGATTGTTGTGGTTGTTGGTCAGTCATCTCAGCTCCAGAACATCCCTGCAGGAGTTCCTCAGGGTAGTGTCCTCGGCCTAATCATCTCCTGCTGTATCATCAATGACTTTCCCTCCACTATATACATGAGAACATCACCACTTACAAGCTTCCCTCCAATACACTCACCATCTTGATTTGGGAATATTTCATCATTACTTCAGTGTGACTGGGACAAAGCCCTTGGAATCCTTAACCAACCTTATCGTGAATTCCCTGCAGCTGAGGGGATGCAGCAGATCAAGAAGGCAGCTCACCATTCCCTTCTCCAGGGCAATTAGGGATGGCCAATATAGGCTGACCGAGCATGTGACACCCACGTCCCCCTGAACAATGAAAAGATAACTATACTTCCCAGTCAGGATGGTCTGCATCTGATGCCATTTTTTACACTGAGGTCATAGAGGTCACTACTTTGGAAGGTGCTGGTGGAGGAAGTGTTGCTGCCTTGCTGCAGTGTATTTTTTTGTTATTTTTATTGTTACAATACTGTTGGGGTGGGAGTTCCAGGATTTTTACCCAGTAACAGTGACAGGAGAGCAATATATTTTCCTGCACTCTTCCAGACAAGTGGGGAGTATTCCATCACACTTCTAACTGGTCAATATGCTTTGGAGTCAGGAGGTGTGTTAATTTACACGATCTCCAGCCTGTGGCCTACTCTTGGAACCACAATTCCATTTACACTCCTGGGTTCACTCCTTGTCCACAACAGAGTGAGTCATTCAGGGGGCAGTTGAGAGTCAACCTCATTACAGTAGGTATTGGGTCACATGTAGGTCAGACCATTAAGGATACAGATTTCCCTCCCTGAAGGACATGAGTGAATCACGTTTTTTTTTGTCAGAGGTGTCTACATGGTTTTTATTAAACTAGTTTTTCAGTCGAGATTCCTTTCAAATTCAAATTTCACAATCTGCCTTGGATTGGAAAGTATTTCCCAGGACATGAGCCTCTGCACAGTCCTTCTCCCCCCATCCATCTATTTTCTGCTCAGCCAATAGAAAGTGAAGATAGAAACAGTGAGGTTTTCATCCAATGTGACCTGAGGGTTCTCTCACTCTGAGACGTGCTCATCCAATGAGGGCTCGGAATTTATGGATCTCTTTTTCTCACCCAATGCTGATAGAGCAGGACTCTCATTGGGAAGGGGGTCTTGGAGCTTGAATCCTTGATGATGTTGTGTCTGTTCCCTGCCCCAAAAAGCTGAATCCGTCTGACCACAGCAAATGAGTGACTGTGGGAGGTTTCAGAGTCAGAAATGGATTGGTCTGTAAATCCCAGCCTGGTCTCTCCCTCTCTCTCTCTCTCTCTGTCCTTCTCACTGCCTCCTGCCTGAGACCAACTGGAAGAGCCCAGGAGAAGAACCCAACCCAAGAGCTCCTGGACCTTGTGGAGCCTGTCCCCATTGAGCTGTCAGCGCAGTGACATATCAGAACATTGTTGCTCACCTTTCACTTTCAGGCTTGTTCCTTTTCCAGATCCAAATTTGCCGATATTGAGCTCCACACGACACCGATAGGAACCAGCATTCTCCCGGCTCAGTCCCTCCATCATTATTGAGGCATCTTTGTTGGTGAGAATCCCCACGAATCTGAATCGATTCCCACCGTCCCACTGTCTCACATTCTCACACAGCTCACCCTGGGAATGGTCTGGACCAGGATATGTACACTTAAAGATATAAGACCGTGATCTCCCCTTGTACCATAAGATGGAGCCGGTGAGTGTGAGGTGAGTGTCAGGGTGGGTGAAGCTGCAGGGTAAGACAGCGGAGCCTCCTTCCTCAGCCCACACTCCATCCGCGATTGTCATTGACCAACCAGAAGCAGACAAAGCTGTGAGGGGGGAGAGAGAGAGAGGATATGAACACAGCACAGACACCAAACAGTGAGGTAAAACACTGAATCTGTTGTATGATGAGAAAATATATAACATTGTTCAGTCATGGTTTATAAACTAACCTGGGACAGTGTGGAATGAGCTACAGGCTGGAGCACAACAGAAGGTTTCAGGGGGTTTGTGGTTTGACTGTGGGTGTTTGTTGCTGTTGGTTGATGAGAGTTTTTGGTGCCTGAGAGTTTCCAGGAGACCCAGAGTGATCTGAAGAGCAGGACTCAGGGCCCTCCCTGCAGAACCTTTTCTATTTCCCATCACCTTCTACTCTATTACCGAGCCAGCCTTCAGCAACCTGGCTCATTCATCAGGCGTAGCAGAGGGATGGGGTACACAGTGAAAGTATTGCAGAGGGTGAAGGTGATACACAGAGACATGAAGAAGGAGAACTGAAGTAAAAAAAATAAATCAGTCATAATTCCAGAGAACTGCTGTCTCATTAGAGAGAGGTGACTGATGGTGATTTAACCTGAGGGCCACTCTGCCTCAGACAAGGGGCACGGTTGAGAACCTGAGACCTTCATGTTTCCCACAGACAGTATGGGAATTAAACCCACATTATTGGCATTACTCCACATCGCAAACCAACTGTCCAGCCAACCAAGCTAACTGACCCAAGAAGACGATCCAAGGAAATCCAGAAGGCAGTGTGAATATCATCAAGTGAGGGCATAAGCGAGTGTGGCATGGCTGGATGGCATTTACTTGTGAGTAAGGCAGATGAGCTGAGGGTGTAGATTAACACATTAGTATATGATTTAGTTGTTATTGCAGAGACATTGTGGAGAGTGGGTATAAACAGATAAAAACAAGGACTGAGGTAAAAACAGGCAAAAACAGATGCTGGAAACCAGAGTCGAGATTAGAGTGTTGCTGGAAAAGCACAACAGATCAGGCAGTATCCGAGGAGCAGGAAACTCGATGTTTCGGGCAAAATCCCTTCATCAGGAATAGAGGCAGGGTGCCTGCAGAGTGGAGAGACAAATGAGAGGGGGTGGGGGTGGGGAGAAGGTAGCATCGAGTTCAATAAGTGCATGGGCGTGGGGAAGAAGGTGATTGGTCAGAGAGGATGGTGGAGTGGATAGGTGGAAAGGAAGATTAGCAGATAGGACAATTCATGAGGGCAGTGCTGAGCTGGAAGTTTGGAGCTGGGGTGAGGTGGGGGAAGGGGAAGTGAGGAAACTGGTGAAGTCCACATCGATGTCATGGGGTTGAAGTGTTCCGAGGCAGAAGATGAAGCGCTCTTCCTGTGAGGGTGCGGCGGTGGAGGAGGCCCAGGACCTGGATGTCTTTGGCAGAGTGGGAGGAGGAGTTGAAATTTTGGGCCACAGGGCGATGGGGTTGATTGGTGCGGGTGTCCCGGAGATGTTCCCTCAAGTGCTCTGCTAGGAGGCGTCCAGTCTCCCCAATGTAGAGGAGACCGCATCGGCAGCAATGGATTCAACAAATGATATTGGTGGATTTGCAGATAAAACTTTGATGGATGTGGAAGGCTTCTTTAGGGTGGGGCAAGATTGACAGCAGAGGTGTCAATGTGTTGCTGAAAAGCACAGCAGGTCAGGCAGCATCCAAGGAGCAGGAGAATCGATGTTTCGGGCATGAGCCTTTCTTCAGGAATGAGGAGAGTGTGCCAAGCAGGTTAAGATAAAAGGTAGGGAGGAGGGACTTGGGGGAGGGGCGTTGGAAATGCGATAGGTGGAAGGAGGTTAAGGTGAGGGTGATAGGCCGTAGTGGGGTGGGGCGGAGAGGTCAGGAAGAAGATTGCAGGTTAGGGAAGTGGTGCTGAGTTCGAGGGTTGGGACTGATATAAGGTGGGGGAGGGGAAATGAGGAAACTAGAGAAATCTGAGTTTATCCCTTGTGGTTGGAGGGTTCCTAGGCGGAAGATGAGGCGCTCTTCCTCCAGTTGCTACTCGTGTTGCTATGGTCTTGCGATGGAGGAGTCCAAGGGCCTGCATGTCCTTGGTGGAGTGGGAGGGGGAGTTGAAGTGTTGATCCACAGGTTGGTTGGGTTGGTTGGTCTGGGTGTCCCAGAGGTGTTCTCTGAAAGTAGGCGGCCTGTCTCCCCAAGAAAGAGGAGGCCACATCGGGTGCCGCGGATGCAGTAAATGATGTGTGTGGAGGTGCAGGTGAATCTGTGGCAGATATGGAAGGATCCCTTGGGGCCTTGGAGGGAGGTAAGGGAAGAGGTATGGGCGCAAGTTTTGCATTTCTTGCGTTTGCAGGGGAAGGTACCGGGAGTGGAGGTTGGATTGGTGGGGGATGTGGACCTGACAAGGGAGTCACGGAGGGAGTGGTCTTTTCGGAACGCTGATAGGGGAGAGGAGAGAAATATATCCCTGGTGGTGGGGTCCGTTTGGAGGTGGAAATGTCAACGGATGATATGATGTATATGGAGGTTGGTGGGGTGGTAAGTGAGGACCAGTAGGGTTCTGTCCTGGTCACGATTGGAGGGGTGGGGCTCAAAGGTGGAGGAGCAGGAAGTGAAGGAGATGCAGTGGAGGGCATTGTCGATCACGTCTGGGGGGAAATTGCAGTTTTGAAGAAGGAGGCCATCTGGGTTGTTCGGTATTGGAACTGGTCCTCCTGGGAGCAGATGTGGCGGAAACGAAGGAATTGGAAATATGGGATGGCGTTTTTATAGGGGGCAGGGTGGGAGGAGGTGTAGTCTAGGTAGCTGTGGGAATCGGTCGGTTTATAGTTAATGTCCGTGTTGATTTGGTCGTCCAAGATAGAAATGTTGAGGTCTAGGAAGGGGAGGAAGGATGGTCCAGATAAATTTGAAGTCGGGGTGGAAAGTGTTGGATGAACTGTTCAACCTTCCTCATGGGAGCACGAGGTAGCACCGATACAGTCATCGATGTGGCAGAGGAAAAGGTGGGGGGGGGTGCCAATGTAGCTGCAGAAGATGGACTGTTCCACATATCCTATGAAGAGGCAGGCATAGCTGGGGCCCATGCGGGTGCCCATGGCGACTCCTTTGGTTTGGAGGAAGTGGGAGGATTGGAAAGAGAAGTTGTTCAGAGTGAGGACCAGTTCAGTCAGTTGAAGGAGGATGTCAGTGGAAGGGTACTGGTTGGTACAGTGGGAAAGGAAGAAGCGGAGGGCCTTGAGTCCTTCGTGATGGGGGATGGAGGTGTACAGGAACTGAATGTCCATAGTGAAGATAAAGCGCTGGGGACCGGGGAAGCGAACATCATGGAGGAGGTGGAGGGCGTGGGTGGTGTCCCGAATGTAGGTGTGGAGTTCTTGGACTAAGGGGGACAGAACCGTGTCAAGGTATGCAGAGATGAGTTCAGGGGGGCATGAGCAGGCTGAGACAATGGGTCGGCCGGGGCAGTCAGGTTTGTGGATTTTGGGCAGGAGGTAGAAATGGGCGGTGCGGGGTTGTGGGACTATGAGGTTGGAAGTGGTGGATGGGAGATTCCCTGAGGTGACGAGGTTATGGATGGTCTGGGAGATGATGGTTTGGTGGTGGAAGGTGGGGTCATGGTCAAGGGGCAGTAGGAGGAGGTATCCGCGAGCTGGCATTTAGCCTCAGCGGTGTAAAGGTCAGTGCGCCAAACTACTAGCGCGCCTCCCTTGTCTGCTGGTTTGATAGTGAGGTTGGGGTTGGAGTGGAGGGAATGGAGGGCTGCACGTTCCAAGGATGAGAGGTTGGAGTGGGTGAGAGGGGTGGAGAGGTTGAGGTGGTTAATGTCGCAGCGGCAGTTGGCAATGAAGAGATCGAGGTCAGGTAAGAGGCCAGCACGGGGCGTCCAGGTGGATGGGGTGTGTTGGAGGCGGAAGAAGGGGGCATCAGTGGGTGGGCGAGAATCCTGTTTGAAGAAGTAGGCGCGGAGGTGAAGGCGGCGGAAGAATTGTTCAATGTCTCGCCGCATGTTGAACTCGTTAATCCGAGAGCGTAGAGGAATGAAGGTGAGACCTCTGCCGAGGACCGATCGTTCATCCTCAGAGAGGGGGAGGTCTGGAGGGATGGTGAAAACACGGCAGGGCTGGGAGCTAGGACTGGTGTGGGGCTGGAGCTGGGAGTGGGGCGGGGTTAGGCGTGGGGACGGGAATCGGGGCGGAGACGGAGATCGGGGCAGGGGTGGGGTTCGGCGTGGGGGGCGGGGTTAGGCTTGCGAACGGGGATCGGCGTGGGGGCATCTGCAGTCCTCACTTTCTCCTACTAGATTGACAGCACAATGTCCCGGGTATAGAACCATCAGATGAGACACGTGGGGGAAGGGGAATGTAAAAGAGGAGGGGGTATTGCGACATTGATCAAGGAGTCAATTGCTGTAATAAGATGGATGATATCTTAGAATATTCTTCAAATGAGGCCACATGGTACAATGTAAAAACAAAACCCCATCACCACCCTCTGTCTCCTACCATCACATGAATTTTGTATCCAATTCACATTCTTCCCCTGAATCCCATGTGATCTGACTTTACTAATGGTCTACCATGCGGAATTTGTCAAAGGCTTTGTAAAATGACCAAGTCAATAACATCTCCCATCTTGCCCTCATCAATCTTTCTGGTTATATCATCAAAACATTTAATCAAGTTTGTGAGACATGATTTCCCCTGCACACAGCAGTGCTGACTATCCCTTATCCCTGGTGTTCGGTGAGGTTTTTAAACTTTGTCCATCCCAGTCCAACACCGGCACCTCCACATTATATTCCTTAACAGTCCTAACTTCTTCACATGCCTGTAAATCCTATTTCTCAGAACCTCCTCCAAGAACCTACCCACCAGTGATGTCAGAATCACAGGGTTATAGTTCCCAGGCTTCTCCTTGCAGCCTTTCTACAATAAAGGCATAATGTTAGACAACCTCCAGTCCTCCAGCACCTTACCTTTGGATGCAGATGATGCAAATATCTCAGCTAGAGGCCCCATAATTTCTTCCCCAACGTCCCATAATGCCCTGGGATACACATGACCATGTCCTGATGATTTATTCACCGCTATGTTTTCAGGAACTCCAGCATTTCCTCTTCTGAAATGCAGACTGTTTTCAAGCCATCAATATTTATTTTCCCAAGTTCCCTCGCCTTCATTCCTTTCTCCACAATAAACACAAATGCAAAGTGTTCATTTAGTATCCCTCCCATCTCCCGTGGTTCCACACAGTGATGACCTCATTGATCTTTAAGGGGCCCTGTTCTTTCCCCAGTTGCTCTTTGGATTATCTGTATTGAACAGTTTCTGCCATGGCTATCTCATATGCACTTTCCTCCCTCCTGATATCCCTCTTTAGAATTCCCCTACACTCCGCAATAACTCCACAGAGACCAGTATCCCATCACCAAGTCACCCCTTATTTACACAGGGAGAGTCCTGACCCTGATCCAGCTCCCTCGCAGCAAGCTCTCAGAGTGAACAGAATCGCTAACATTCCTGTTCTTAAACTAACAACCCCAGTCAGGGAACTCATATCCTATGAGGTCCACCCGGCTGACATCTTCATTTTGGAAACCCCTGGATGACCTTGACTCGGGGCAGACACTCTTGCTCCACATAATAATCTGCCATCCTCTCCTGTGGTTGAGAAAGGTTTCACTTCTGGTTGTGATGACCCTTTGGTTTCCCCCAGCACACCAGCTATTTCAGGTTGGCCAAGTTTGGATCTGTCTCCATCCAAAGTCTGATATTGTCAGCTGTGACTGGAAGTGTGTCCAGAAAATTTAAAACCTTCACGGACTTTTCCAGTGGTGGTACCATCGATGGTGTTCTGCCAGTGGGAGGTGGCTCAATGTATCCACATTTGTTACTTGGGCTCCCGGACAGTGTCCAAATTGTAATTAAACCCACTTCATATTCAAGCCCATTGCTGAATCTGACCTGAAGGTATGGGCAGCACTGTCTTATCCTCTTTAGGAAGACATAACAGGAGCTTGTGGTCTGTGATTATTAGAAATTTGCATTCATATAGGTATTAACAGAATGTGCTGACTCCAAATATGAACGCCCAAGTGACTTCCCTCTCTGGGTATATTTACGTTCTGCAGAAGTCAAAGTCCCGGATACATCTCTAATTGGTTATGCCTCTCCACCGGGCCACCAATCAGCTCACACTACTCTGATGTGTGTACAAGCAGGCACCACAAGCAGGTTGATACAAAGGTGCCAGGATGGACGTCAGGTTATGTATGAACTTCCTGTAATAGATCACCAGCCCCAGGAACGACCCAAGCTGTGGTACTGATGTGGGAATTAGGGTCACCTCTGCCTGCCCTCTTCCAATGGCTGTTACCCAGTCTTATTGACTCTGTCGTTTAAGTAGGACACTCAGGGTGCCTGGATTCTACATTTACCCCTAACTAATTCACCTCACCTGCACATCTTTTGGATTGTGGGAGGAAACTGGAGCACTCAGAGGAAACCAACGCAGACACAGGGAGAATGTGCAAACATTGCATAGACAGTCGCCCAAGGCTGGAATTGAATGCAGGCCCCTGGTGCAGTGAGGCAGCAGTGCGTAACACTGAGCCAAAGTGTCGCTCTAAACCTTTCTGATTCATGTCCCTATACAAATTTCCTATAAATGTTGTAACTGTACCTGCATCTAACGTTTTATTTCTGGCAGTCCATTTCACATACAAACCCCCCTCTGTGTGAATACTTGCCCATCATGTCCCTCTTCATTCTTTCTCCACTCACCTTAAAAATATGCCCCTTGCTTTGAACTCCCCCCACCCTGAGACAAAGACCTTTGTTATTCACTGTCTGTATGCTCCTCACGATGTTATTAACCTCAGGAATGATCACCTTGATGGGATTGCTCTATCTGCCCTCAATAGACAGATGGAAATTGAGGAGCAAAAATGTCGAGATCTCAGCTCTATGTAAGAATAATAGGGTTGTAATAAAAGGCAATTTTAACTTTCCAGATAGAGACTGGGACTGCCATAGTTTTCGGTGCTTGGACAAGTGAGGAAATTGTTAAATGTGTTCAAGAAAATTTTCTGTCTCAATCTGTATCTGTCCCTATCAGACAAGGAGCAAAATGTGACATTCTCTTGGAAAGTAAGGTGAGCGACTGAAACGTTTGGGAGCAGTGATCATCATTTTGTTAGTTTTAGATTAGTTATGAAAATGTGTAGGCATTGTAAAGTAGTATATAATTAGAGTGAAGCAAAGTTTGATGGCATGGGACAGGAACTTTCAAACTTGATTGGAGTAAACTGTTCACAGGTAAAGGGACGACTGGAAATTGGAGTTTGCAAAACTGAGATAATGACAGTTCAGAGACATGATGTTCCTGTTACATTGAAGAGTAAGGCTGGTCGGAGTCTGGGATAATGGATGAACAAAGATATTGAGGCTATGCTCAAGAATAATAAGGAATCTTTTGTGAGTTATAAACAACTGGGATCAAGCAAATCTCTTGAAAACTATCAGGAGTGTATAGAGATTATAACAAGGTCAGTCAGGTGGGCCTCACAGAATTTGAGTTCCCTAATTGGTGCAGGTAATCTGGTCCAATCAGGGAGTCCTGGCTGGAAGAGAAGAACAGGAGTGTGAGATATCCTGTTCACTCTGAGGGGGCTGGATCAATGCCAAGGACTCTCCACATGTAAATAAGGGTTGACCTGGTGATTAAATACCAGCTTTTGTGGAATTATTTCAGTGACAACAGGGGTGAGATTAATAATGTAACCATGCAAAAGTGCCAACTAGCTTCAAACAAGCAGTACAACTGGCTTTACCAATGGAAAATGCAGCAAGTGGAGCCGATGAGTAGTAGGATATTCCCCTGGAAGTGGGCTCCCGCACTAGACTGACTGAGCTTAGGGAACCACCACCTGAGTGAAGGCAATTGAACAGCCTCACTCAGGACATATCCTGAACAGAGGGACTCCAGGTCAGCCCAGAGCAAAACCCCAAAACAAAACCAAGCTTCAACCAAACAGTGAAAACTTTCTTCAGGATCCAGGCCGGCACAGCATTGTCATTGCTGCAGGAATCAGGACTCGAGATAGTAAAAGAGTCTCACTTGACCTAAACTGAGTAAGAGAACTCATCAGTCAGTGTCCAGGAAAGTCCATCTACATCTAGTGTAGAATAATTAAATTGCTTAGTGACACCAAAATCAGAACCAATCAAAAATGGAGTCCGGTTAAATGACGATCTATTCTAGTTGAGGTCAATACCAGAATGGCCGTTGCAGTGATCATACAACCAGTCTTTAACAAAATTTGCCCTGGACTCCAACTCTTAGGTTTACACAAGACCTCAGCGAGATTGAGAACCTCATACCGGGAAACCTTTCCAAATTAAGGATACAACTTCGGTTCCAGTCTCTTATGAGAAGCAGCTGGTTCAGTTATCACTGATTGTAGTAAAGGGTTTGGACCCGAGCTTGATCAGGTGAGGTTGGTTGAGAAAGATTCACCTTGCTTCATCAATGTTTTTGAATAGAAAATGGCTGCCTGAATGAATATTCAATAAGTATTTATATGGTTAACCATTTGCTTAAAATCTCCACAAAGATGAACCAACTCATTGGATTTCATAACTGGTACGATAGGATCAAAAAACAGGAAATGTGGAGGACCCTGAAACTATGAACCATAAATACAATAGTCAGCACCAAATCACCAAGGGATTCAGAAAAAGCTTCTCTGCAGGGAGTGGTTAGATTGTGGAACCTGCTCATACACCAAGTGGTTGACACAGTGACCATTGTTGTACTGAAGGGGAAGCTTGATTGACACTTGAGGGAGGAAGCAACAGAGGGAAGTGCTGTCAAAGTGAGAGAAAGAAGGGTGGGGGAGGTGAACTTGTGCAGAACACGATCACCGGCAAAAACCAACTGCACAGATAGCTTGATTCTGTAAGTCCCAAAAGCCTGGGCCTCCATTTGCTGTTCAGACGACTTCACAGGCACTGCTGATTTTTTTAGTCATTCATGGGATGAGGGTGTCACAAGTGAGGCCAGCATTTCTTGTCTGTTCCTAACTGCCCTTGAGAAAGTACTGGTGAGCTGTCTCCTTGAAATATTGTAGCCAATGATGTTAGAATCCTTGGTGACTTTTAATGATTTTTATTTTATTTTATCAATCTTTGCTTAGAGTTGTAAACTGAGGACTGTTACCTGAGGAAGACAAACAAACCTGGCTTCATTTATGAGGCCAGACGTGGAAGTTATTTGCATGTTGATTCTGATCAAAACAATTCCATAGATTCTTCAACACTGGGGAAGAGCAGTGCATGTAAACAGACAGACGTTGGTCATTAATAAGGACAGTCCCTGGGAACTGGTTCCACCAAGTCTGGGAGAGACCGAATGCTCAGGGAGGTGGCAGATGTTCACTAGGAACTGGGACATTGCAGTGAGATGGCCAGTCTGTCAGGGAGAGGCCACAGTTTTGAACTGGGTTTTGGGGAGGAGTCTGGCTGTTGAAGTAACAACATGAAGATCTGAAAGCCCCTTTCCTAACCGTCCATTGACAGCCAGCGAAATGAGAGAGATAATGAGGTCCTTTGGCATTTGGATCTAATATTATGAAAGCAGCCACATCCTTAACTAACTTGGTCCAACAATAAATGAAAATGGAATGGCAGCCATTGCAAAACTGAAAGTAATTTTAACAAATAAATGTGTATTAACTGCACCGAACTTTAATAAACCATTTCAATTAGCAGGAGATGTTTGCGATTTGGGGATTGGAGCAGTTCTCCTACAGGACAACGAGGCTGGGATGGAGAAACTTGTGGCTTATTTTTCAAAAAAGGTCGAACCAACATCAGAAAACCGACTTGCCGATAGAAAAGGAAGTTAGCAGCTTTTCAACACTTTGGATTATACACTCAACATGGAGACAATGAGACTGTCTCTTTTACTGATCGTAATCCACTGACGTTTGGAGATGGAGTTTAGATCTACAGCTGGAGAAGTGTGAGTGGACTGGAGGAAAGCTCATGTGGCACCTTGATTTAAAAATTGAGCAAGGGATAAACCAGGTAGCTCCAGGTCAGTGAGTCTGAGCTCAGTGGTGGGGAATCCATTGGAAGCAATTTAAAGGGACAGAATTAATTTACACTTGAGGAGGCAGGGATTAATCAGAAACAGACAGCATGACTCTGTTAAGGAGAGGGAGGCAGAAGATGGGAAATTATCTGCTGTTAGTCTGGCCTCGGTTGTTTGTAAGATTTTAGTGAACATTACTAAGAATGAGATTGCAGAGAACTTGGAAGTGCAGGATAAAATACAGCTGAGTCAGTATGGCTTCATCAAAGGCAGGTCATGCCTGAAATAAATCTGTTAGAAATCTTTGAGGAGGAAACAGGCAAAAGAGATAAAAAAGAACAAAGTTGGTCATTAATGAGGACATGACCTATTTGGATTTCCAGATGGTTTTTGACAAGGTGCTCCAGTGGAAGCTGCTAAATAAGATAAAAGCCCATGGTGTTAGGGATTGGCGTGGTGTGACAATACTCAGTCTTTCAGAGGTATATTTTGTCCTGGTATTTATTTTTTCATGAAAAGAGGTTGAGATAGAGGTGAAAAAAAGTCTGTTTCAAAACATTAAAGTAAACAGCTCGTGAACAGTTGAAACAATAGAAGCACTCTGAACGAGTGGGGTTATACTCCTACATAACCAGGTTTTCAGTTTAACTTTGAGAAGCTTCTGGGGTTTGGAAGCTGCTATACATTGTTTCCTGAAAGGAAATGGAATATTATCCTTCATTGTAAGAGGGATGGAGTTTAAAAAGATGGAGGTTATGCTGCAGCTGTATAGGGGGCTGGTGAGACCACACCTGCAGTATTGTCTCCTTAATTCCGAAAGGATGCACTGGGACTGGAGATAGTGCAGGGGAGGTTCACTTGGTTAATTCCAGAATTGAGGGGCTTGGCTTATGAGGGAAGATTGAGTCGGCTGAGACTACATTCATTGGGATTTAGAAGAATGATGGGAGAATATTACAAAAATATGTAAAATTATGAAGGAAATGGATAAGGGAGAAGCAGGGAGGTTGTTTCCACTGGTGGGTGAAACTAGAACTAGGGGGCATCAGCCTTTTGTTATAAAGCCTCAAATTATCTTGAGAATGTGACTTAAATAAAGTTCTGGGTAATACACATTAACGAATCAAAACCAGCAAATCCATTCTAAAAGATGAAAGACTGAATAATCAAGGTTTGTTCAATGTATCATTGCATCACTGTAATCTCTTGACAGAAATTCTGTGTCTTATGGTCCTATTTCACACCATCTGATGAAGGAGCAGCGCTCAGAAAGCTAGTGCTTTCAAATAAACCTGTTGGACTATAACCTGGTGTTGTGTGATTTTTAACTTTGTCCACCCCAGTCCAACACCGACTCCTCCAAATCTTGTAAATGAACTCTGTTTTGTTTAAAACTAAGTGGTTTGACCAGCCAATTCTCTCCTGCAATATCCACTTTACACCTGTTTAAGACAACGAGCAAAGTTAAGGTCTGGACTCCCTTCTTAAAGGTTTTGAGGGATCTGGCCTGGTCCATAACAGAATGGGGACTCTTTACAGGATTTGTTGTTTAGTTGCAAACTGGGATTCGAGTTGTTGGACTTGAAGGCAGTGAATGGTAAGTGTTAGTGTCTGTTGTTGTGGATGTTGGTTTTGGTTGGTGTTGCTTGGTGAAGTCAGGGCTCTTTCAGTCAGCAAAAGTTTTCTGGGGCTGGAGGAAGTGACCTTGGGAGTTTTACAAAAAGGTGGTTAAAGCCAAGCTGTGGGAATGAGCAAACAAGCTGGAGTTGGAGCTGCCTCCTTCCGTGAGGAAAGGACAGATACTTACAGCAGGAGCTCAACATTTACATTTGTTGGAAACTCCATCAGAATCTATAGAGAGGCTAAAGTTCAGGTGAAAATGAAGCAGCTTGGGTTAGAGGCAAAAGAAAAAAAACCAAGGACAACTGAACCTTGTTAAAGGAGCAGCTTCTTCACAAAAGGAATTTCAGGTTATGGTCAGCAAGTGGGTAAGGACAGCGGAGTCCATGGAAAGGTCACCCATGGTCTTATTGGATGGTGGGGCAGGCTCAATGGGAAAACAGGCTCAAGGTAAGAAATAAAGGGTGAGAGGAGAGTTGAGGAGAGATACGTTTTCATACAGAGGGATTTAAGAGTTTGGCACTCACTGTCTGAAAGAGTGTTAGAGTTAGAAACGCGAGTAAAATTTAAGCAGTATTTTGGGATTTTGTAGACTTCCCATTTGCCTCTTCAGTAGCCTGCATCTCTGCTGTCTTACTTCTTTTTGACATTTTAAACTTCTGTCCAATTGGCTTCCACCTCCCACCTCTACCTATCGCCCATTATTTAGTTTAAAACCCTCAAAACAGTTGTTTAAAAAGGCACAAAGATCAAGAGCTGTATTCTGGGGGAAGTATAGTCAGATTTTTGTTAACTCACACACAAACGATGGTCCAAATGACCTCTTTCTATGCAGTAAATGTGGTGGGGGCATGGAATGCGCTGCCTGTGGGAGTGGCAGAGTCAGAATCATTGGTGACCTTTAAGCTGCAATTGGATAGGTACATGGAAAGGTGCTTCAGCTCGGAGAAATGTTTGGCACAATATCATGGGCCGAAGGGCCTGTTCTGTGCTGTATTGTTCTATGTTCTATGTTCTATGTTCTATGTTCTATGTTCAAGCCCTCCAGCCCTGGTATCATTCTCCTCAATCTTTTCTGAACCCTTTTGAGTTTCACAGCATCTTTCCTACAGCAGGGAGGCCAGAAATAAATGCAATATTCCAAAAGTGGTCCAACCAGCATCCTGTACAGCCATGATAAGACCTCCTAATTCCTGTGCTCAATGCATTGAACAATAAAGGCGAGCATACCAAATGCCTTCTTCATTAACCAGTCTATACTTTGATTCCACTTTCAAAGAACAATGAACCTGCACTCCAAGTTCTCTTTGTTTGGCAACACTCCCCAGTACCTTACCAGGAAGTGTATAAGTCCTGCCCTGATTTGCCTTAACAAAATGCAACACCTCAAATTTATCTAAGTTAAACTCCATCTGCCACTCCTCAGCCCATTGGCCCATCTAATCAAAGTCCCGTTGTCCTTTGTGATAACCTTCTTTGATGTCAATGACACCTCCAATTTTGGTGTCATCTGGAAACTTACTGACCATTTCTCTGATATTCACATCCGAGCCATTTATATAAATGACAATAAGCAGTGGACCCAGCACCGATCCTTGCAGCACACCGCTGGGTACAGGCCTCCAGTCTAAAAAGCAATCCTGCACCACCACACTCTGTGTCCTATCTACAAGCCAGTTATGTATCTAAATGGCTAGTTGCCCCTGTATTCCATGTGATCTAACCTTGTTAACCAGTTTATCATGCAGAACCTTGTCAAATACCTTGCTGAAGTCCATTTAGGCCATGTCCACCACTCATTCATCAATCATCTTCATCACTCCTTCATAAACTCAATGAGTCATGTTATGTCTGAACATGCCCTACTGATCCACACATTGTCAGCAGCTACACAAATGTGCAAGAATCCCAATAGGATGACCCCAACATCCAAAGTGCCTGACAGACTGTTACTCGGGACAGAAGTGAGCCACACCAGGATTCTTCAGTAACAGTTAAATAATTCCATTAATGAATAATTCCAGTAATAAGAGCAGTGAAAGAAATGGATACCTAATTAATGCTCCTAAACAGCATCCCTTCAAAGCCACACACACACACATAAAATAAAGACAGAGAAAAGATAGATGATTTATATTTCTACCATGAGTGACAAAAGAATGTAGACAGGGTAACAGGGTAAACAAAACTCTGAAAATAAAAGTCCTGACCACAAGATTTTTTGTGGGCAGCATGGTGGCACAGTGGTTAGCACTGCTGCCTCACAGCGCCAGAAAGCCAGGTTCAATTCCCACCTCAGGCGACTGACTGTGTGGAGTTTGCACATTCTCCCCGAGTCTGTGTGGGTTTGCTCCGGTTTCCTCCCACAGTCCAAAGATGTGCAGGTCAGGTGAATTGGCCATGCTAAATTGTCCGTAGTGTTCGGTAAGTTTTAAATGTGGTGGTTGGCGGGTTGGTGTGGACTTGTTGGGCCAAAGGGCCTGTTTCCACACTGTAAGTAATCTAATCTAATCTAAAAAAAATGGAAGGATCATTCTCTCTCACAGTCCTTGTGTTTTTTAGCAGGAATGAAATGCTGTGTTCTGGACAGCGATGGTTATGCTTCAAATTCAACGGCCATTCAGGTGAACTTAGAACTTTTCACATGTGACTTCTTTCTTTCCAGATTACTTGTGTTTTTTTCTGCTTTTCTCGACAGTGATGGGGGAGAGGCAGAGCTGGCTGCTTTCTCTTTGCAGGCTCCAGATACTTTCCACTTTCAGACACTCCAGGAACATATAGCTTTGTAACAGCACATCTCAACCAATCAGACAGCAGTTGCTCAGCAGAATTTTCTGAACTCGAAACATTATCATGAAGTCCGATGGCATCAGGTCAAGCATGAGCAAGGGAATCTCCGGATGACTACCCACTGCCACAATCCCCCCACTCCCAGGCTTCTGATCATGTTTATCACCACTTGGAGGAAGCACTGAGGTCAACACTGGCACAGAATGTACTCTGGGTGGGAGACGTCACTGTCCAACACCAAGACAGACTCAGCAGCTTTACTACTGCCTGAGCTGGTGGAATCTGAAATGACATAGCTCTTGGACTGGGTCTGTGGCGGGTGGTGAGGGAACCAACAAGAGAGAGAAAAGCTTGACCTTGTCCTCAGCCGTCTATCTGCCTATTATAGGATTGGGAGGAGTAACTACCTCACAGTCCCGTGGAGACCTCATCACATTGAGGTACATCCCCATCATGTATGGCACTAGGCCTGTGTTAAATAGGACAGTCTTTGAACAGATCGAGCAAGTCAAGACTGGGATCCCTGAGACACTGTGGACCATCCGTACAGCAGAATTGAGCTGGAATACAATCTGTAAGCTCATGGCATGTAATTCTCCCCCACTCAGCCATTAACATCAAGTCAGGACATCAATTCTCGTTCAATGAACAATGCAGGAGGTGATGCCAGGAACATCACCAGCAAACCTGAAAATGAGATGTCAGCTATAAAACTACTTCTGTGTCAAACATCATAAACCACAATTGATGCTCTGGGGGAAGTGATTCCACTGTCAGTGCATCAGATATAAGCTCAGCAGACCTGTCACATGCAGATATGAATGGGTGAGGACAATTAAGCAACTAACAGGAATATGAGTCTCCACAAATATCCCCATCCTCAATGAGGGAGGGCCCTGCTCATCAGTGCAACTAATAGGGCTGTGGCATTCACACTTAACTTGACCCAGAAGATGTCCCCAGCATCATAGAAGATTCCTTACCCAGCAGGCAAATATAATTCAGTGGGTCAGCATTCACGTGTAGATGGGGCTAGGGACAGAAATCATGGGACCTAGTGCTGTTCCTCACACAGCCCCTGGCCCAACCTCCAGGACCCACACTCACTTCCACTGACCTGACACAGTGAACACCCTTCTTCAATCCTGATGTACTGTCCACCTCTGTCCTGGAGACCTGACCAAGTAAGGATGGCAGAGACAAAAACAGAAATTGTGGGAAAAACTCAGCAGGTATGGTGACATCTGTGGAGAGAAAGTAGAGTTAATGTTTTGGGTCCAGTGACATTTCTTCAGAAATAAAATGATCAAAAACAGTGGGCTGGGAGGAGTGTGGGTCTTGCAGCTACTCCTGAGATTCAGATTTATTTCCCAATTTACTTCCAGCTTTCTTACATTTATTACATTTCAGTCAAAAAGCTTTTTGTTTGATTCACTTTTCGTCATTTTATATTCAAAACACAAAAAAATTCCCAAAATGGACAGACACAATTTTTTTAATCAAACAGAATCCTATCAATGGACTTTTTGGATAGGCCCACATGTGGGCTGTGGGAAGTTTTGTTGACGGAAAATAATTGCTGAGGGAAGTTTTGTTTCAAACCAAGTTGTGTTCACAGAGCTCTTGGACAGGTTAACACGTGGTTGGCTCTGGAGTGGGATTTTATTTTTAATCAGAACATTGAAAGCTGTCTGCTGACCACTTGTGCTTATTATTAGCTCTTTGGATAAAGAAATGTAGTTTATTTTACAGTTAAAATGTCAGTGTAAGTTGCTTCTTTTTTGACTTAATGACATTGAGGACATACAAGAGACACAGCGTTAGATGGCCAGTAGATTTCGAGAGGTGATAACAGCAGGATCAGTCAGATAGATGGATGACTGTCAGGAAAGTTAAGAAGGTAGTTCAGAAATCTCTCATACTGTTGAAAGGATAATCTCTCAGAGGAAATTAGAAGGGACAGTCAGATCTTGGGCGCTAAAAATGAACCTTATGTTCAAAGGGTTTGACAAAATTTAAAAGAATAATTGTTGTAGGTGATTCTCCTGTCAAGGGCACAGACAGGTGGTTCTGCAGCAGTGAGCATGGATCTAGGATATTATACTGTTTCTTGGTGCTAGGATTAAGGACATTGCAAAATGTTTGAAGCATACTGTTAAAGGGAATAATGAGAAACTGGAAGTTTTTGTACACATTGATGGGAATGACATTGTTAGGGAAAGGATTAAGGCTTTACAAAGTAATATCAAAGGTTAGGTTGAAGATTAAAAAAGTAATAATCTCTATTTTACTCCCAAAGCCCAAGCTCAGATGTGGGAACAAAAGGATAAAGGAGATAAATCAATGGCTGAAGAGGTGGTGTCATGTTCAGGGATTCAGATTCTTGGATCACTGCGACCTCTTCTGAGACAGAAAAGACCGTTCACAAAGGACGGTTTCAACTGTACTGCTTTAAGGAACAATGTGTGAATAAAGAGATGGAGGTTCCAGTCAGGGATCGGAGAGAATCATACACTAAATATAAACAACAGGATCCAAATGGATCTCTTGCACCATATAATGAATGTCGGGGCATTCATACGAGGGCGATCAGGATGTCAAAGAAAGGACATGAGATAGCCTCAACAAATAAGGTTAAGGATAATCCAAAGGGATTTTATCAATACATTAAGACCAAGACAGCAACAAGAGACAGAGTATAGGGCAAAGAGATTTCCTTTGTCTTCGACCTCAGGAGATAGGAGAGATCTTAAGTGTATATTTTGTGTTGGTTTTTACTGTGGAGATAGAAGTGGAGGCGAGAGAACGCTGAGAAATAAATATTGATGTTTTGAAAACAGTTTGCATTACAGAAGAGGAAGGGCTAGAGGTCTTTGAAATATAAATCTCTGAGCCCTGATCTCATGAATCCCAGGACTTTGTCAGATGTTAAGAGGAAATCGCTGGGCACCTTGCAGAAACATTTGTATCATCTATAAATACGAGTGAGACGCTGAGTGAGTGGAGAGTGACTAATGTTCATGAAGGGATGTCAGGAGAAGCCTGGGAACTTCAGACCTGTGAGTCTGACTTCAGTGGTGGATAAGTTGTTGAAAATAATTCTGAAATTTGGGATTTATATGCATTTGGAGAGGCAAGGAATGATTAGGGATGGTCATCATGGGAGACTGATCAACAAGATTAGATCTCATGGAATATAGGGAAAACTGGCTATTTGGATACTGAAACGGCTCAAAAGTAGAAGACAGTGGATGGTGATGGAGGGTTATTTTTCAGACTGGAGGCCTGTGACCAGTGGAGTGCCACAAGGATCGGTGCTGGGTTCTCTACTTTTTGTCATATACATAAATGATTTGGATGCAAGCATAAGAGGTACAGTTAATAAGCTTCAGATGACACCAAAATCGAAGGTGTAGTGGACAGCGAAGAGGGTTACCTCAGATTACAACAGGATCTTGATCAGATGGGGCAATGGGCTGAGAAGTGGCAGATGGAACTTAATTCAGATAAATGCGAGGTGCTGCATTTTGGGAAAGCAAATCTTAACAGGACTTATACACTTAATGGTAAGGTCCTCGGGAGTGTTGCTGAACAAACAGACCTTGGAGTGCAGGTTCTTAGCTCCTTGAAAGTGGAGTCGCAGTAAGATAGGATAGTGAAGTAGGCATTTGGTTTGCTTTCCTTTATTGGTCAGAGTATTGAGTACAGGAGCCGGGGCTCATGTTACAGCTGTACAGGACATTGGTTAGGCCACTGTTGGAAAAGTGTGTGCAATTCTGGTCTCCTTCCTATCGGAAAGATGTTGGGAAACTTGAAAGGGTTCAGAAAAGATTTACAAGGATGTTGCCAGCATTGGAGGATTTGAGCTATGGGGAGAGGCTGAACAGGCTGGGCCTGTTTTTCCTGGAGCATCAGAGGCTGAGCGGTGACCTTATAGAGGTTTACAAAACTATGAGGGGTATGGATAGGGTAAATAAGCAAAGTTTTTTCCCTGGGGCTGGGGAGTCCAGAACTAGAGGGCATAGGTTCAGGGTGAGGGCGAAAGATATAAAACAGATCTAAGGAGCAAATTTTTCACGCAGAGGGTGGTACATGTATGGAATGAGCTGCTGGAGGTAGTGGTGGAGGCTGGTACAATTTCAACATTTAAGAGGCATTTGGATGGGTATATGAATAGGAAGGGTTTGGAGGGAAATGGGCCGGGTGCTGGCAGGTGGGACTCGAGTGGGTTGGGATATCTGGTCGGCATGGACAGGTTGGACTGAAGGGTCTGTTTCCATGCTGTACATCTCTATGGCTCTATGACTCTAGTGATAGTCAGCATGGTTTTGTGCAAGGGATATTGTGTCTCACAAACTTGATTGTGTCTTTTGAAGAGGTAAACAAGAAAATTGATGAGGGCAGAGGGGTTAACATTGTTCACTTAGACTTTGGTAAATCCTTTGACAAGGTTCCCCATAGTAGACTAATTAGTGAAGTTAGATCCCATGGGATTCCGGGTGAGCTTGGCAAGTGGATGCACAATTGGCTGAAAGGCAGAAGACAGAGAGTGACGGTGGAGGGAGGGCTTTGTTCTGGAGGCCTGTGACCAGCAGGGTTCCACGGGATCAGGGCTGGGCTCACTTTTGTCACTCATTTATTTTAAAAATTGAGGTAAGAACACAGAAAGAATGTTTTGCAAGTTTGCGGTTGATACCAACATTGATGGTCCATTAAACAATGAAAGAAGGTTATCTTAGAATACAAAGAGATCATAATCAAATGGGTTAATGGGCTGAAGAGTGACAGATGGAGTTTAAGATAAGTGTGTGGTATTGCACTTTGGGAAAACTAACAAAGGGAAGACTTACACAATTAAAAGCAGGGCCTTGGGTAGTGCTGTAGAACAGAGACCTAGGTATTCAGGTACAGAATTCTTCCGAGTTTGCATCATCTATATATACGGTGGTTCAGCACACTTGCCTTCATTGCTCAGACCTTTGATAATCGGAGTTGGGATATTATGTTCAGGTGGACAGGATGCTGTGAGGCCTCTATTATGTCCAGTTCTGGTCACCCTGTTATTGCAAGGATATCATTTAACTGGAGAGGGTTCAGAAGAGATTTACCAGGAAGTTGCCGAGAAAGTAGGCCTTGAGTTACCGAAAGAGGCTGGAGCGACTGGGACCTTTCTCACTGGAGTGTACAAGATTGAGAGGTGACCTTATCAAGATCGACAAAAGCCTGAGGAATTTAGATCCAGTGAATGGCAGGTGTCTTTTTGCTCTTGTGGGAGATTTCAAGACTGGGGCATATCTTTAAGGTGAGAGGAGAAAGATTTTAAAAAGACATAAGGGGCAGTTTTTATTTTACACAGAGAGTGGTTCATGTGGAATGAGCTTCCAGAGGAAATGGTGGATGTGGGTACAGTTACAATGCTTAAAAGACATTTTGATAATTTCATGAATAAGAAATGTTTTGAGGGATATGGGCCAAGCGCAGGCAAGTGGGATTGTGTTCAGTGTGGACTAGTTGAACTGAAGGGTCTGCTCCGTTGCTGTATGACTCTATAACTGATTATAGCTGGGGAAAGGTTGGTATAGATGCTGAAGATGGGGAGGGGAGGG
>NW_026867715.1:0-123605 GCF_020745735.1 Hemiscyllium ocellatum | reverse complement strand
ACTTGGAGGAAGGAAATGAATGCACTGTTGGAAAATTTGTAGATGATGCAAAAACAGACAGGGGAAAGAAAAATTTTGTAGAGGGATATTGATAAGTTATGCAAGTACACAAAGGTTGGTAATGTACGAAAATGTGAAGCTGTTCATTTTGGAAGGGAGATGGAAAGAACAAAGTTTTATTTAAATGGAGAAATGCTGCAGAAAGCTGTAACACAATAGGACTCAGGAATACTGGTCTAGAAATACAGAAAGCTAAATCATAGGTGCAGCAGGTAATCAGTGTCAAGAGGGCAGTGCTGGAAAACCACAGCAAGTCAGGCAGCATTACACTCCTAGTATGTTCCCCTGCCACTTCAAGAGTTGCAAAACGTGCGCTCACACCTCCCGGCTCACCTCCATCCAAGGTCACAAAGGATCCTCCACATCCAACTGAAATTTACTCCTGTATCTGTTGCACCTGATGTGGTCTCCTGTACATCGGGGAGACAGGATGCCAACTTGCAGATCATTTCAGAGAATTCTGGGTAATCCAAGATGGAGGACGGGAAACATTTCTGGCTGTAAGAGCTGCTCCTTTTTTTGAGGCATTGTCGGTGCTGGAGATGATTTCCTCGAATTCCAGGAGCAGCAATTACTGTTTTATATGCTGTTGCATTGTTTTGGAACTCTGGGAAAAAAAAAGTCAAAGCAACAGCAGTTTTAAAACGGAGAAGAGCAGACAAAGGAAGCACATAGTGAGGACAGTACAGGAGAGAGAGAGAGAGAGAGAGAACTTGTGCAGTTACTGCCTTTGCTGTTTTGAATTCATGTGTCGCTGGACATTGGAGTGCACCTGGGAAAATTAACAAACAGTGAATTTCACAACTAATCTTGGAGGAACGGTTTGGGCGAAGTTCACAGCACAGAAACAGATAAGTTAATTGTTGTTTTAAGTCTGTCCAACAGAAAGGCTGTATTAGTGGGTACAGTGAGTTCTTTCTTAATTATATGTTTTTGTAGATAAGTCTTTTGATTAAACTGAAAGTATAAGCCATAGCTATTAACTTAAACTGGCGCACTGTTTTGTAGACGAAAAAAGACAGTGTTATTTTCTGGGTCTGTAGATTGTGAAGGTACAAAAATGGCCTTTGCAGTGATATGTACTTCTTGTCAGATGTGGGAGTTTAAAGAGAGTTTAAGGGTTACTGCAGGTAATATCTGCCATAAATGCTGTTGGATGCGAGTCTTATCAAATCGAGTGGATTAGTTGGAGAGACAGGTAGAAGCGATTAGGAATTTGCAATAGCAACAGTACGTGATGGATGGCAGTTATAGGAAAGCGGGAAAGTCTCAGATAAAGTCACATAGATGGGTTAACTCCAGGAAGGGTAAGAGAGGTAGGCACATAGGGCAGGAGTCTTTTGTGGATATACCCATTTCAAACAGGTATGCTGTTTTGGAAAATGTAGGGGGTGATGGTTTCTCAGGGGAACGGAGCCCAAACAGCCAAGTTTCTGGTATTGAGACTGGCTCTAATGCAACGAGGGGTATGTCGGCTCCCAAGAGATCAATTGTGTTAGGGGATTCTATAGTCCAAGGTACAGACAGACGTTTCTGTGGCCAGCAGAGAAAATGCAGAATGCTGTCTTGTTTCTCTGGTACCAGGATCAAGGATGTCTCAGAGAGGGTGCAGAATGTTCTCATGGGGGAGAGGGGCCAGCAGGAGGTCATTGTCCACATTGGAACCAACAACATTGGAAGGGAAAAGGTTGAGATTCTGAAGGGAGATTACAGAAAGTTATGCAGGGTTTAAAAACGAGGTCCTCAAGAGTATTAATCCCAGTGCTAGGAGCTAGTGAGGGAAGGAATAGGAGGATAGAGCAGATAAATGCAAGGCTGAGGAGCTGGTGTATGGGAGAAGGATTCACATTTTTGGATCATTGGAATCTCTTTTGGGGTAGAAGTGACCTGTACAAGAAGGACGGATTGCACCTAAATTGGAAGGGGACTAATATGCTGGCAGAGAAATTTGCTAGAACTGCTTGGGAGGATTTAAACTAGTTTGGTGGGAGGGTGGGACCCCAGAGAGATAGTGAGGAAAGAGATCAATCTGAGACTGGTACAGTTGAGAACAGAAGTGAGTCAAACAGTCAGGGCAGACAGGGACAAAACAGAGAACATGGTAGGACTGATAAATTAAACTGCATTTAATTCAATGCAAGGGGCCTAACAGGGAAGGCAGATGAACTCAGGGCATGGTTAGGAATATGAGACTTGGATATCAAAGCAATTACAGAAACATGGCTCAAGGATGGGCAGCGCTGGCAGCTTAATGTTCCAGGATACAAATGCTACAGGAAGAATAGAAAGGGAGGCAAGAGAGGACGGGGAGTGGCATTTTTGATAAAGAATAGCATTACAGCTGTGCTGAGGGAGGATATTCCTGGCAATACATCCAGGGAATATATTTGCGTGGAACTGAGAAATAAGAAAGCGATGATCACCTTATTGGGATTATATTATAGAGCCCCCAATAGTCAGAGGAAAATTGAGAAACAAACTTGTAAGGAGATCTCAGCTATGTGTGAGAATAATAGGGTAGTTATGGTCGGGGATTTTAGCTTTCTGAACATCAACTGTGACTGCCATTGTGTTAAGGGTTTAGATGGAAGGAATTTCTCAAGTGCGTACAAGGCAATTTTCTGATTCAGTATGTGGATGTACCTACTAGAGAAGGTGCAAAACTTGACTACTCTTGGGAAATAAGGCAGGGCAGATGACTGAGGTGTCAGTGGGTGAGGGGGGGGTGGGGCTGGGGGGGGGGGCGGGGGGAGGTGCACTTTGTGGCCAGCGACCATAATTCTATTCATTTTAAAATTGTGATGGAAAAGGATAGACCATATCTAAAAGTTGAAATTCTAAATTGGAGAAAGATCAATTTTGATGGTATTAGGCAAGAACTTTTGAAAGTTGATTGGAGGCAGACGTTCACAGGTAAAGGGATGGCTTGAAAATGGGAAGCCTTCAGAAATGAGATAACAAGAATCCAGAGAAAGTATATTCCTGTCAGGGTGAAGGGAAGGCTGGTAGGTATAGGGAATGGTGGATGACTGAAGAATTTGAGGGTTTGGTTAAGAAAAAGAAGGAAGTATATGTCAGGTATAGATCGGATAGATCGAGTGAATCCTTAGAAGAGTACAAAGGACGAAGAAGTATATTTAAGAGGAAAATCAGGAGGGCAAAAAGGGGACATGAGATAGTTTTGGCAAATCAAATTAACGAGATTCCAAAGGGTTTTTGCAAATATATTAAGGATAAAAGGGTAACTAGGGAGAGAATATGGCCCCTCAAAGATCAGCAAGGCGGCCTTTGCGTGGAGCCACAGAAAATGGGGGAGATACTAAATGATTATTTTGCATCAGTATTTACTTTGGAAAAGGAAATGGAAGATATAGAATGTAGGGAAATAGATGGTGGCATCTTGCAAAATGTCCAGATTACAGAGGAGGAAGTGCTGGATGTCTTGAAACAGTTAAAGGTGGATAAATCCCTCGGACTTGATCAGGTGTACTGAAGAACTCTGTGGGAAGCTATAGAAGTGATTGCTGGGCCTCTTGCTGAGATATTTGTATCATCGATAGTCACAGGTGAGGTGCCGGAAGACTGGAGGTTGGCAAACTTGGTGCCACTGTTTAAGGGTGGTAGAGACAAGCAGGGGAACTATAGACCAGTGAGCCTGACCTCACTGGTAGACAAGTTGTTTGAGGGAATCCTGAGGGACAGGATGTACATGTATTTGGAAAGGCAAGGATTGATTAGGAATAGTCAACATGCCGTTGTGCGTGAGAAATCATGTTTCACAAATTTGATTGAGTTTTTTGAAGAAGTAACAAAGAAGATTGATGAGGGCAGAGCAGTAGATGTGATCTATATGGACTTCAGTAAGGCATTTGACAAGGTTCCCCATGGGAGACTGATTAGCAAGGTTAGATCTCACGGAATACAGGAAGAACTATCCATTCGGATACAGAACTGGCTCAAAGGTAGAAGACAGATGGTGGTGGTGGAGGGTTGTTTTTCAGACTGGGAGCCTGTAACCAGTGGAGTGCCACAAGGATCCGTGCTGGGTCCTCGACTTTTTGTCATTTACATAAATGATTTGGATATGAGCTTAAGAGGTAGAGTTAGTAAGTTTGCAGATGACACCAAAATTGGAGATGTGGTGGACAGCGAAGACGGTTACCTCAGATTACAACAGAATCTGGACCAGCTGGGCCAATTGGCCAATGGGCCGAGTGGCAGATGGAGTTAATGCACATTAATGCGAGGTGCTGCATTTTGGGAAAGCAAATCTTAGCAGGACTTATACACTTCATGGTAAGGTCCTAGGGAGTGTTGCTGAACAAGAGATCTTGGAGTGCAGGTTCATAGGTCCTTGAAAGTGGAGTCGCAGTAGAAAGGATAGTGAAGAAGGCGTTTGGTATGTTTTCCTTTTTTGGTCAGGAGTTGGGAGGTCATGTTGTGACTGTACAGGACATTGACAAGGGCACTATTGGAATATTGTGTGCAATTCTGGTCTCCTTCCTATTGGAAAAATGTTGTGAAACTTGAAAGGGTTCAGAAATGATGTTGCGAGGGTTGGAGGATTTGAACTATAGGGAGAGGCTGAACAGGCTGGGGCTGTATTCCCTGGAGTGTCGGAGGCTGAGGGGTGACCTTATAGAGGTTTACAAACTTATGAGGAGCATGGATAGGATAAATAGACAAAGTCTTGGGGTCGGGGAGTCCAGAACGAGAGGGCATAGGTTTATTGTGAGCGGAAAAAGATATAAAAGAGACCTAAGGGGCAACTTTTTCACAAAGAGGGTGGTACATGTATGGAATGATCTGCCAGAGGATGTGGTGGAGGCTGGTACAATTGCAACATTTAAGAGGCATTTGGGTGGGTATATGAATAGGAAGGGTTTGGAGGGATATGGGCTGGGTGCTGGCAGGTGGGTCTAGATTGCTTTGGGATATCTGGTCAGCATGGACAGGTTGGACTGAAGGGTCTGTTTCCATGCTGTACATCTCTATGACTCTATGACTCTCATATCTCTGGGACACCAACCCCACCACCCAATGGCTGAACACTTAATTTCCCCCTCCCATTCCACCAAGGACATGCACGTTCTGGGCCTCCTCCATCACCAAACCCTAACCACCCCGACGACTAGAGGAAGAACGTCTCATCTTCCGTCTTGGGATCTTGCAACCACACAGGATTAACATACACCGGATCATCAACGCCACACTCATAGGAATCCGATTCACTAGAGAGGAAGAAAAGGACAACCAACTCCCATTCCTAGACGTGATGGTACAGAGAACACCGAACGGAGAATTCACCACAAAGGTATGCAGGAAATCCACACACACAGACCAAGCCCTAAACTTTGAAAGCAAGCACCCCAACACACACAAAAGAAGTTGCATCAAGACACTGTTCAAAAGGGCCACAACACACTGCAGCACACTAGAACTGCAAAAAGAGGAAGATGAACACTACACAACGAATTCGCCAAAAACGGATACCCCCGCAATTTCATCAACAGATGCCTAAGGGAAAGCCAACGGAATGAGGACATGCCACAACCCAAAGGACTAGCCACACTACCATACATCAAAAACATTTCTGAACTAACAGCCAGACTACTGCGACCACTAGGACTCATAACAGCACACAAACCAACAGCCACTCTCAGACAACAACTCACCAAGACGAAGGACCCAATACCCAGCATGAGCAAAACCAATTTAGTGTACAAACTCCTATGCAAGGACTGCACAAAACACTACATAGGACAAACAGGATGACAGTTAACGATCCGCATCAATGAACACCAACTAGCCACGAAATGACAGGACCAGCTATCCTTAGTAGCCACACACTCAGATGACAAGCAACATGAGTTCGACTGGGACAACACTACTATTATAGGACAGACCAAACAGAAAACAGCCAGGGAATTTCTAGAGGCATGGCACTCATCCATTGATTCAATCAACAAGCACATCGACCTGAACCTAATATACCGGCCACTGCAGCGGACAGCTGGAACTGACAACCGGAAATGGCAGATACGAATCACTATAAATGCTGGAGGAAACATCACAGAAGGGCTTCACAGGCGGCTCCCAAGCACTGAGGATGTCACCTAGACAAGGGATGAAACACAAATTCCCAGCTGGGCGAACAAAGCCACAAAACACTGTTAAACGAAAAACTGAATGTGATGTGTGATTTTTCATGAAAAAGACTTTTTGTAAGTATGACTTTATGAAATGAACTAATACAAATCCATTTGACTTTTTTATTTTTACCATTGCTATGTTACTACAAGTTTTTGACTTCAACACTACTCAATTCATTTTAATAGCATCAACAGAGGACATTTTACAAATGTACAGCTCTAGTCAGCACCCATTGTGGGAATTTGAGGACAAGATCATTAAATTGTGATGGATTTTTCATTTACCTGTGGATTGGAAAATCTCAAACGGTCTGTTGACCTCTGAGCCCTGATTCCCAAAATTATCTGCTGCAAGATGAAAGTTCTAGTCAGAAATCCAAGTTCATAAAATGTAATGTTTTACTTTATAAAAAGAGACTGAATCTGATTCCATGTGTGGAGAATATTCTACAAACATAACGATTCAGTCAACATCATTTTATTTATCAACAGTAAGTATCAAATATTTCTCTCACAGTACAGCTGCTTGTACAGCATTGAGAAAGGAGTTGTCTTTTTGTCTTGGATATTGGAAGACCAGCTGGCATTGTGTTGTCTCTCTCAATCTCAGAGACAAACTGGTTGGTACCATCAACTAACTGCTCATGCTGTTGAGAATTTGAGGAAGAACTGTCCATTCCAGCATTCATCAACATCCTTTGAGACTTCTTTATCTACTTCTCCAGGAATGGGATATCATCTTTGAAATCCATTAACCAACCTGAAGCAGAGAGAGAGAACTCCATCTGTGTACACTGAGGATTATTGGGATTGATCGTGGTTTCTTTCCTCCCTCTATCACTACTGCACTATTTATACCCGATAATGGGATATTGTGTGATACTTGTGACTGTTCAGATGTAAGACTTCACATCTCCAAAAAACAATTTGAATGTTCAATTCAATGCAGAAAACTATGGCACGATCTTCTGCAAACAGCAACAAAATGTGCAAAAAATCTGTCAACTATTTCCAATACTGACTCTCTGAGCTGAAACTTGTCCTACTTTGGATAAATGTCAAATATGGCCAAAATGTAATTCATTAATCATATACTCTGCCCGCGGTAGTGACCCCATCGCCTGACATTAAGCCAATTCTACCACTTGCTGGACCCAGAGTTACTTGCCACTATTTGGATATGCCATAATGCACCATCATCCCTGGCACCAATGTTATCCTTAAAAAGCCATTTACATCTGAACAGCAACCATCAGCCTGGAGCTGCACTGCATGGTCACTAATATTTGCCCCAGAAGTGGAAGAGGTGGAAAATTAGCTTTGAGGACAGGAAACTGGGGGTCCTGGTGGGTGGGGTGATGCAGAGGAAGGTAATACTCTTCTCCGAATTTGACAGTGAAGGCCATGACACCAGATCCTGCCATTTGGTCTGAGGATGCCCCCTTCCCACCATGTCAATGTTGACTCAGTTGTCTCAAGTTATGCCTGACAGTATAGGAAGAAGGTCAATGACTTTCTCTGCTCATCCAGGCTAAGATACAAATCTTCTCACTGTACCTCTATTTTTCTATCTCTGCCTCTGCACACACCATCCATCAAAGTTTTTGTTCTATGATCTTCACCATTGCTTGCAATATCTTCTCTCTCTCACTCTCACCCACCTCAACACCTTTAATCCTGCATTACCTCTGCACTTACCCCTCACTTGCTCATGGCAACTCACCTAATGTACTTTAATTTAAAACTTGTTGATTGTGTAATATTCACCCTGCACACCATGGGAGTGAAAACGTCTTTGAAGAAAATGCTGTATAGTGGAGTTTTTAGTCCCTTTGGAACAGAATATTTGATTTATAATAACTTAGAGAGTAACAGCCAACACACATTCTCTGTAATCCCAGAGCATGAGACCAGATTCCTCCTGATTGCAGTTACATTTTTCAGACCAGTTAAATAGACAGCGAACCTTCACAACTTAGCAGAGCTGGATTTAATCTCAGCATTCTATTCAGTGGGCAGGACCACTATCATGGCATTAAATACGAGACAATGCTTCACTTCTCTGTGCTGCATAGAAGTACAGAAGGTACAGCACAGAAACGGTCAGTAAGTAAAGCTGCCTGTTTGTGAGGCTAATGTTTAAGTTGAGCATGCCGCCTTCCTCAACTGCAAGAGGATAGTTGCAAAATCCCAATATCATCACAGTGGGCCTGTCAATGCAGCGGGGGATGAGGTGACAGAGACTAACTTCTTCACAGGAGGCTGAGTAACAGCTCCATTGAGGGAAAGATGTTCAGTGCCCACTCCTTTATTGTGGACCTCAGTGTCTTCACAAGACAACCATGGGAAATGGACTAAATTGTGTTCAATGTGAAAGGAAAATTCTGCCCTCATGTGAGACACACACAGGCTCACTATCAATTAGAGTCACTGAATAACAGTCAGGAACAGAAACCTACTGATTTATTTCCCTTCCTTTTCCAATTGAAGGTTGCAAAGGCCAATTGTGTCTCTCTAATTCACTGAGTTTAACTAACAGCTTGGCTGAAAATTTTAAAAATTCATTTTTTTGTTTTCTAGGATATGACAATGTTCAGAGTTCAATAATTATTACTGCATCTGGGCTAATAGCATGTAATGTAATACTCATCGATGTAACAGCTACCCCGGCAGACTTCGATTAGCTCTCTGACAAAGTCACGACCACAGAGATTTCTGAACACATGATCATACGGAGAGAGGCCAGGCTCAACAGAGGGTAGCAGCAGTCCGACTGCAATGATGACCACCAGACACTTCATCTCAGCTCACAAGTGATCAGCTTCAGCTTCTTCTACTCTGTCCAGGAACCTAGAACAAAATACTCTGATCAATTTCGAATGATTCTACTGCACAAATCAAATCTGCATTCAATGGCAGATCTCAATTTCTTTTTCTGTTGTAAAATCAAATTAAACCAGCTTCTGTATTGTTTCAGCAGAATGATTTCCAAACCTTCTCAGTCTCTCACTTTGTTCCAACTTGTATCTTCTCCCTTTTTATAGTGACTTTGCTCCCTTACAGTAACTTATCATTATCAGGCATTAACATCTGTCCTTTTTTCTGGAAACTTCTGAACCTTACTGACACGTCATTTTGCATAATGTCTGAATCAAACATAACTATAACCCTTTAATGACTATTGTTTAGTTAAGCCCATTGTTATACCTTCTCAATATCTGTCAGTTGTGACTTTTTAATTCTTCAGTCAGAGACATTTTCTAAGTGAACAACCCAGTATCCCTCCTGCAAATCAAGGGAAGTATTCAGAAAACGAAAGCTGAGAAGAAACCTTCTGCTCATCAAAAACCCACATCACAGATCTTATCAACAAAAATTATTGAATTGTGTGAGATACTGGTTTATCGGCTCTCTATATTCAGTAATACTGGGTTCCCGTTCATTCGTTTATAACTGTTTACTAACCCCCTTGTTTCCTATAACACGGTTTCATTCATTCATTCATAAAACCACGTTTTGTGCTATTTTACTATTTACTATTATAATATAGGCCAAATTTAGATAACTCTTTCAACCATTCATGCTTTTTCACACCTTCAATTCTTAGCAGCCCTTGCTACAAGCAATATTTAGGCCTATTTATTTCTGAAAAAGTATCTAAGTTTGCAAACCTATTCTGAACAATACCTTCACACTGTCATGTCTCAATGACCTACCCGAAACAATGGAAAGGTTATAATATTAATCAGCCCTAAACGACCATCTCTCGGGTCTGAATAGTTTACAGAACACCAACAGTTGCCCCAAATAGTATGTACTTGTTGAATATCTTTTAACATTGATGTGGAGGAGCTGGTGTTGGACTGGGGTGGACAGAGTTAAAAATCACACAACACCAGGTTATAGTCCAACAGGTTCATTTGGAAGCACTAGCATTTGTAGCGCCGCTCCTTCATCAGGTTGTTGTGAAGACCATAAGACACAGAATTTACAGCAAAACATTACTGTGTCATGCAACTGAAATGATACACCAAACACATCTGGATTGTTGTTATGTCTTTCATCTGTTAGAATGGGTTGCAGGTTTCAGTTCATTAATATGTAAATCCCAGAATTTCTTTTAAATCACCTTCTTGATATAACTTAAGGTTTTATAACAAAAGGTGACATCTCAGCTCAGACAATGCATTCAAGGTGTGTGAGGTCTGTGAGTATCCCAGTCTTGGGCCAGCCTATTCTCTTCCCAAAGTGGATTTTACAAAATATTACATGGATTGACTGCCTGCAGATTGTACATTTTTGAGCAAAATAGAATGTATCTGCAAATATAATTCTGCAAAGACAAATTCACCCCATAGACATATATGTGTGTATGTGTGCATGAGAGAGAGTGTATATGCATGTGAGTATGTGCATGTGAGTGTGAGTATGAATGCGCATGAGAGAGTGTGTGTTTCCTTGTGTGAATGAATGGGAAAGTGTGTGTGGGGGTGTGAGAGAATATGTGCGTGTATGTGTGTGTGTGTATATATATATATATATATATATATCTATATATATACATATATATGTATATATATGGGGGAGTTTATAAGGGGATCAGAGTTTTCATTTATAGGATCATAAACATTAATACTGTTTCTTTGTAGTTGGAGTCTGATTGTAAGAAGCAGTGATCTACAAAAACATAATCGGTGCTTTCTATCAATCTCGTCTGAAAACCAGGTAAATTGGGTAATCTTTGTGTACTTATTTTACAATCTTTAACTTTTGCAATGTCTCCATGAATAGGGGGGGTAATTTCCAGCACCTTCCCCCAGTGGGTCTGACACTCCAGTCAATTCAAGTGTTCTCATTTCACTCAATGTTTGCACTCATAATTATTATTCCTGTAGCTTTTCCTCGTCAGACCTTCCTTCCATACCAGGCAACATCCTAGTAAATCTCCTCTGCACCCTTCCACATCCATCCTATAATGCGGTGACCAGAACTGTACGCAATACTCCAAATGTGGCTGCACCAGAATTTTGTACAATTGCAGCATGACCTCATGGTTCTGAAACTCAATCCCTCATAAAATCTAACACACTGAATGCTCTCTCTTTCTTGGGATTCTTTCATTTTACTGCCTTTCCCAATTCTACCCGCTTTCCTGAAACTCAAAATGTAATCTTTGGTCTTCAAAGTATCTTTTTCTTCGGCTTGCTTGGTCTGTTTCACATCCCATAGCTTTATTTATTATTTTATGGGATGTAGAGATCACTGATAAGGCCAGCATTTGTAGTCCATGTACAATTGCCTTTAAACGAAATGGGGAGCTGGAGAGTTAAGAGTCAAGCACATTTCTGTGGGTTTCAAGTCACCTGGGGCCAGGCTGTGTAAGGATAGCAGATTGCCTTCCCTAATGAATGTTTGACAACCAGATGGGTTTGCATAACCATAAAGGATACATTCACAGTTACCATTGCAGAGACTGCTTTCAATGTGAGACGTTAGTAATTCATTTAAATTCCAGCCGCTGCCATGGTGGAATTTGAGTCTGTGTTCTCAATCCATAGCTTCCGCCTTTGGATTACTAGATCTGTAACGTTATTACTATGCCATCTTCTGCTTCTTCCAATTCTTGGGTGAGGGATAATTGCTTGGGCTGCAGGTTTATTAGTTCAGATCTTCTGATGTTTCACTTCATGTTAAATTTCACTCGATATCCGACTGCTTTGAGTGATACAAAGGTTAAGGCTCCTAATTTATAGAACATAGGACATTACAGTGCAGTGCAGGCCTTTCGGTCCTCAATGTTGTGCAGACCTATGGAACCAATCTGAACCCATCTAACCTGCACTATTCCATTTTTGTCCATATGTCTATCCAATAACCATTTAAATGCCCTTAAAGTTGGCAAGTTTACTACGATTGCAGGCAGTGCATTCCATTCCCCTACTACTCTCTGAGTAAAGAAATTATCTCTGACATCTGTCCTAAATCTATCACCCCTCAATTTAAAGCTGTGTCCCCTCATGCTAGCTGTCACCATCTGAGGAATAAAGGCACTCACTGTCCACCTTACCTAACCCAGTGTTTATCTTATATGTCTCAATTAGGTCACATTTCAACCTTCTTCTCTTTAACAAAAACAGCCTCAAGTCCCTCAGCTTTTCCTTGTAAGACCTTCCTTCCATTCCAGGCAACATCCTAATAAATCTCCTCTGTACCTTTCCAGATCTGTCCTATAATGCGGTGACCAGAACTGTACACAATACTCCAAAGGTGGCCGCATCAGAGTTTTATGCAGATGCAGCATGTCCTCATGGTTCTGAAACTTAAACCCTCCACTAATAAAATCTAACACACTGTATGCCTTCTTAAAAATTCCATCAACCTAGGATGCAACTTTCAGGAATCTATGTACATGGACACTGAGATGTCTCTGCTCATCTACACTACCAAGATTCTTATCATGAGCCCAGTACTCTGCATTCCTGTTACTCCTTCTAAAGTGAATCACCTCACACTTTTCTACATTAACCTCTATTGCCACCTCTCAGTCCAGCTCTGCAGCTAATCTATGTCCCTTTGTAACCTGCAACATCCTTCGTCACTACCGACAACTCTACCGACCTTCGTGCCATCCACAAATTTACTGAACCATCCTTCCACACACTCATCCAAGTCATTTATAAAAATGCCAAACAACAGTGGATCCAAATCAGATCCTCCTGGTACACAACTAGTAACTGAGCTCCAGGATGAACATCTCCCATCAACCATTACCTTCTGTCTACTTTCAGCTAGCCAATGTCTGATGCAAACCGCTAAATCACCCTCAATCCCATGCCTCCATATTTTGTGCAATAGCCTACCATGGGGAACCTAATCAAACACCTTACTGAAATCCGTATACATCACATTGACCGCTTTACTCTCATTCACCTGGTTGGTTACCTTTTCAAAGAACTCAATAAAGTTGTGAGGCACACCTTTCACAAAATTGCGTTGACTATCCCCAATCAACTTTTCTAGAGGATAATAAATCTTATCTCTTATATTTTCCAACACTTTACCTGCAAATGAAGTAAGGCTCACTGGTCTATAATTACCAGGGTTGTCTCTACTCCCCTTTGTGAACAAGGGAACAATACTTGCTATCCTCCAGTCTTCTGGCACTATTCTGCGGACATAAAGATCAAAGCCAAAGGCTCTAGCAATCTCCTTCCTGGCTTCCCAGAGAATCCCAGGATAAATCCCATCAGGCCCAGGGGATTTACCTATTTCACACTTTCCAGAATTGCTAACACCTTCTCCTTTTGAACCTCAATCCCATGTAGTCTGGTAGCCTGTATTTCAGTATTCTCCTCGACAACCTTGCTTTTTCTAGTGTCAAAACTGACAAAAAATATTCATTTACCACTTCCCCTCTCTCCTATACTAGCCATTCGGATATAGAACTGGCTCAAAGGTTGAAGATAGAGGGTGGTAGTGGAGGGTTGTTTTTCAGACTGGAGGTCTGTGACCACACAAGGATAGGTGCTGGGTCATCGACGTTTTGCCATTTACATCAATGATTTGGATGCGAGCATAAGAGGTACAGTTAGTAAGTTTGCAGATGACAGCAAAATTGGAGGTATAGTGGACGGCGAAGAGGATTACCACAGATTACAACAGGATCTTGACCAGATGGGCCAAAGGGCTGAGAAGTGGCACATGGAGTTTAATTTAGATAAATGCAAGGCACTGCATTTTGGGAAAGCAAATCTTAGCAGGACTTATACACTTAATGGTAAGATCCTATGGAGTATTGCTGACCAGAGATTTTGTAGTGCAAGTTCATAGTTCATTGAAAGTGGAGTCGCAAGTAGATAAGATAGTGAAGAAGGCGTTTGATATGCTTTCTGTTATAGTATTTCCAGTCAATATTTGGGAAGTTAAAGTCCCCCATAACAACTACCGTGTCATGCTCGCTCCTACCAAGAATCAACTTTGCTATCGTTTCCACTACATCTCTGGAACTACTTGGAGCCCTATAGAAAACTCCCAACAGGGTGACTTCTCCTTTCCTGTTTCTAACCATAGCCCATACTGCCTCAGTAAACAAGTCCTCAAACATTCTTTCTGCAACAGTAATACTGTCCATGACTAACACCCTCGCACCCCCACCTCCACTAGCCTTTTACCATCTTCTCTGTTCTTACTGAAACATCTAAATCCCGAACCTGCAGCAACCATTCCTGTCCCTGCTCTACCCACGTCTCTGAAATAGCTACAACATTGAAATCCCAGGTACAGGAAGTTCATCCACTTTATTCCGGATGCTCCTGCCATTGAAGTAACCACACTTCAAAACAAATTCCTGCTTGCTGGTGCACTCTTGTGACCATGAAACCTTATTTCTGACCTCACTACTCTTTATGTCCTGGACACTGGAACTACAATTTAGGTTCCCACCCCCACAACTGAATTAGTTTGAACCCACCTGAAGCGGATTAGCAAATTCCACCCCCCACCTCCCCCCTCCCCCCCAGGATATTGGTACCCCTCTGATTCAGCAGAAGACCATCCTGAAGTTATGCTGAGTTAAATCGTTCTTGTTCCATTAACTATTTCAGACCATTCAATATTCTCATTTCAGTATATGGAAAGTCTGCCGATGTAGTTGCTTTATTTAAAAAAAAGATTTACAGCTGTCAAACTCTCCCCTTTTGCTTCCAATTCATTCATCTCGGGTCTGATTCAGCTTGTTTCAGCCTAATTGTTCAAGATCTCAAATGCAATTCTGTTATGTATCTGAATGGGAGAGATGTGAAAATAACCAGCAGCAAGCTTTCCTGAGTCTAAATCGAGAGGTAGTTTTATTCATGTGTTCACTCTGAACGGACAAAATAAATCTCTTTTGAACGTAAAGTAAGGTTCCCTCAACACTGTCCCCATTAAACAATTCAGGGACAACACAGGGCAAACACAGTGGAAAATCTTACCACACTCTTTAAACTCAGTTCCTTCAATACTACCCCCATCTGACAGAGGCTGACATTCAAAACTGAATAAGGAAGGAACAGTTTTAAATTGAGATTAGGTGAAATTATATGGAGTTTGAGGATAGTATGAGTGAAAGGTGTTAAATTGTCTATGATTGTACTGATTAGTGAAGTATACATACCCAATGGAATGAATAACGAATTCCTGTGCTAATTTTGCAATATTCCTTGATGTTATGATCTGTATATTTCTGATGGAAATTTCCTGTTCACTGACAACCTCACCAGATGCATCCAGATCTTGAGTTGGGCAGATCAGTCACACAAGCCAGTTTGCAGACAAGGCAATACATAAATCACTAAAATAAGGAAAAAAGAAATGTATCTAAATTCCCGAGACTTTTTTTGAGTCACAGAAACATACAGCACAGAAGCAGACTCATCTGTTTCACCAGCCCTTGTCGACCATAATCCCGACAATAAACTAACCCCACTTGTCTGTGCTTGGTCCTTTGTCCCTCCAAATTTTTCTTTTTCATGTACTTATCCAAATTTCTCTTAAACTCTGTAACTGTACCCCCATACACCACTTCCTCTGGAAGGTCATTCCACACATAAACCATCCTCTGTGTAAAAGGATGTTTTTAAATTACTTTTATCATTGCTTTTTAGATGCCCTCAACATGGACACTACAAAAATTATTTACTATTGTCACCAGTTTAAGAAGTTGTTCTCAGAATCAATGCTCACTGTAGCAATTTGAGAACCAGAAGAATAAACTGCAGAGATTCTCAGTCATCATGAGTTGGAAAATCCCAGGCGATCTGCTGACCTCTCAGTCCTGATTCTGAAAATTAGCTGCTTCAAGGTGAAGGTTCTTATCATGAGTCTGAAATCATAAAATCTACATTTTTGCCTTGAAATCAGAGTCTCTCATTCCATGTGTGTAGAACAATATATCGGCTCAAAGATGTAATCTACATAATTTTATTATTGACATTTTGAAAACATCTCTGCTGCAGCACAGCTGCTGGAACAACAGCAAGTGGAGACCCTCTTCGAATTTTGAGAATTAAACCACTTAGAAGAGAAAATGGCTTTGTGTCGTTATTCTCAGTCTCAGAGACAAACTCGTTAAAAGCATCAGCTAATTGATCATAGTGGCTGGAGCCATTGTCAATAGGTTCTTGTTTGTGATCCAACTAAAACCGCTGAATCCCAAAGTTCTCCAATGTTCTTTGAGCCTTCCCATATCCATCTTGCTGATGTAGTCATATTCATTGCCTGATCATGTAAGATCTTAAACAGAGATACAACTCGACCTGTGGACACTGAGTATGGTTGAGGTTGACCATGTTCTTTTATCCCTCTGTCAGAGCTGCACTCTCTCGCTCCCTATATCAGAAAATAGGGTGTTGTGATCCTAACACTAAACATGCAGCTGCTCAGACAGAACACTTCACATCTCCAGTAAACCATTTGAATGCGTTGAGTTAAGAAACCAATAACCTGTCTTCCATTGCAAGCCGCACATAACTGTCTCAGTCAGATATTTGCAGTTTCAATTTAATGTCATTATGTGAGACTGGAACATTCGTATCAACATCGATCAAATCATCCACGTCACAAATCAGACATTTAACAAGCACTACACACCAGAGGCAAATCAAAAATGTCAAAAGGAAATGGTAGAGGGAAAGGGAGAGTGTTAAATCAAAATGACGTTGTTGGAGAAAATAATGCACTCCAACCACTTCTAAATGCATCCAGAGAGTTTGCCCATTTTTACAACTGCTAAAGCCTTTTACCCAGCTTCAGCCAATCACCAATATAGTTTATAAAACATCTGAGAGTTTCTGTTTTTCTAACCTGCAGGATGAATGAACCAATCCTGCGCCCCAACGGGCAAGCACACTTGAGGAGATGGAGAATTCCGACCTCGTAGAGCTGACTCAGAACTCGTGCCCAGTCATAGCTTCCAGTTAATGGCTGTTCATTTTGTAATGCCCTGATATATTTTAAATTAAAACTTGCTATTTGTGTCAGACACACTGCAGACATCACTGAAGTAAATCGGTTCTCAAGGGACATTTCAGGCAACAGACGCTTCCCATTACTGCTTAAACAGAATTATATAATGATTGGGGCAGTTACAGCCCACATTCCCTCTCCACACACTCACCCTGTCAAACATACATCTTTGAATGAAAGAAAACAAGAGCTAAGTTGAAATTGATCCACAATTGGCCTAAGGAACCTTGTCAAAATGAGGGTAAATTAATAAGTTTCTGCTCCAAGATATTGTCCAGTGAATCCTGTTGAATGTGAGCTTGTGCATGTCTCAAATGAGCATATGATCAGAATCTCTGCATCCACCCAATTCCTACAATTTCCCAGGACTGTCCTTTGAAGACAATGGAGAAGAGGAGCTTGTACTGACCTTATCTCCCTCTCATGTTCCTCACTCACCCTGCTGTGAAGACATCAGTCTCTGTCCCTCTTCCCCTGCTGTTGGGACAATCCTACTCTTGATAGCATTGTGAGTTTTATTAAACTCTCCCAGTGCAGGTAGTGGGGCACTCAAGATCAACGTTATCCTTTCCCATTGTCCCCAGAGCCTGTTTCTGTGCTGTATTTTGTGAGTAATTCTATGCAACATGGAAAAGTGAAACATTGGGCAGGTTTTAATACCAAGGGAGTAGCCCTGCCCGCTGTATGGAAAGTTGTGATTAAGTCCACCTTTTCCAGTTTAGGAAGGGTGTCTTTTAGTTTACACAAAAACAGAAATTGCTGAAGAAACTCAGCAGTTCTGGCAGCATCTGTGGATGGAAAACAGTAAATGTTTCAAGTCGATGTGATCCTTGTGCTGAAGAAAAGTCAACTCGGCTGTCTATCCAAAAATGCAGCTGAACTTGCTGAGTTTCTCCAGGTTTTAACTTTCAGTCTGTGTAATGTTTTGTTTTATTTCAGTGACTTTTGATTTCTCAGACCTGGAAAAATGTGACTCTTTAAGAGGAATCATTTTTCCAAGGTTCTTGAGGTCAATTGCATATTGAGTTCAATTTCGCACTGACTTCAGCCTTTTCTTTATTGATGATGCATTTCTGACCATCCTTAATTACCTTTGAGTTGAGGGTGCAGAACCACCTTCATGAGTCACTGCAACTTACATAATCATTCAGAATATTGTTGGTACGCACGTTTCAGAATTTTGATAAATACATGATGGAAGCATGATATGGTTCCCAGTCAGGATGCTCTGCAGAATGAAAGGCAACTTGCAGGTGATGGTTCTTTCCAGGTTCCCCTTGTTCTTCCACATGATATTGGCTGTGTTTTTTGGAGCATGCTGGTGGTATATGCTTCGGTGACTGTGCATTGGTATTGGAGGTTTAATGTTGTAATTGGTGAATAATCTTCTGTCATCTTCAGGCCGAGCAATTTGATTCCAGCTTGATTGACTTTGACATCCAGAATTGCTTTAAATCTCTTTTTCATCCAGTATATATTCTTTGGAATCCAAATGACAGTTTCCACATGTTAAGTAGAAGATAGACATGAGTAATTAGGAAATAAATCAGTGTTAATGTTTTCTAATCAACCTGTTCAGAGGTATCATTACATACCTCAGGAGAAGGTGCAATTTCAACCCTGTCCTCTAAGTTCAGAAGTAGGCACATTACCTCTGTGTCATCAGAGCTGTCTGATGGAGCCATAATTGATTAAGCAGAGCCAATGAATGGAGCAGATAGTACGATGTGCAGACACTTGGAAGGTGAGTTTAATGTCCAAGAAACAGCCTTAGGTACACCTAATGAATCAACAAAATACAGTCCATTTGAATTAGTTTTCGAACATGAGGTGAGAGAACCATTGAAACCAATTCAGGAGAAATTGGTGAGTCAGATTGAGAGCCCACACTTTTAGAATTTGTGTCAAAGTTTAGGGCAAGATTAAATAGAGCGGATGAGTTGGTGAGACAGCATTTAAAAGTAGCACATCTAATGATGAAACAGGAAGCAAACAAACCAAAAATGTACATATTCGCTTAACACGTACAGATTAACTCTCAGTATCACTTTTAGTAGAAGGTGAACCATGAAAACCCAGGATTATGGGCCTTGTCCAATCAAAAAGAAATTGAATGAGTTGAGCTATTTAATGAGATTATCAGACAGAAATATATTTCACACAATGTGTCACATGAATATGCAGAAAAGTTACTAGGAAACAGTGAGGTCTGCAAATGTTGGAGGTCAGAGTTGAGAGTGTGTTGTGGGAAAAACACAGCAGGTCAGGCAATATCCGAGGAGCAGGAAAATCAAAGTGTACAGCCAGAACCCTTCATCAGGAATGAAGCTGAGAGCCAGGCTGACTCGGATGCTGCCTGACCTGCTGTGTTTTTCCAGCAACTCATGCTCAAAAGGTACTTTGATAAGGAAGGAAAGTAAAAGGGGAGTGTGTTACTGTTAACGACACTGAGTGAAGAACTAAGTTAAGAGGATTCTGAATTGGACTTTCCTCAAATTAAATTGGACAATAAGGAGGTTCTTATAAATTGGGATAAATTATTGAGTTACCTTCTAAAGGAAAATCAAAATGACCTGAATGAGTTCTTGCAATCGTGTGGGGAGATATGTGGGAATAAGCTGGGAAGTACTAATCTAATTACGCATGGTGTAGACGTAGGAAATGTGGTTTCAATTCGGTATCACCCTCACAGACCTCACCTTTCAAAGTTGTCATAGGTTCAAAAAGAGATTGAATGCCTGCTCAAAGACAATACAATCAAAGTGAGTTGCAGCGAATGAAACTCCTCCAGAGCAATGCTGCCAAAACCAGGAAGTACCCGATGATTATTTGTGGACTATTGCAAAGTCTTTGCAGTTACCAAATCTGATTCATATCCTACTCCGTATGTGTAAGAATGCATTGAGAAGGTGGGAAAAGTAATTCACATTTCAGCATTGGACTTACTCAGAGGATACTGGCAGGTACATTTATCCGAAAGAGCGAAGGAAATTTCAGCTTTCCTGACACCTGCTGGATTGTACCAGTTGAAAGCCCAGTCATTTGGTATGAAAATTGCATCAGTCCCATTTCAAAGACGAACCGATGAAGTAATTTCAGAATTCCCCAATTTTGTGGTGTATATTGGCAACCTGATGAGTTTTAGTCACACACGGAAAGTACTTTTAGACCATCTGTCAGAATTATTCAATGGGTAAAATGAGTTCACAAAAGTCCAAGTCAGGTTCATGGCCATGTTATTGAACGTGGACACATGGCCCCAGAGGATATGAAAACAAGTCTTATTGGGGAGTGTTGCATGGCATCGATAAATAGGGAAATACTATGATTCTTGAGAGTGAGTGGTTTTTATGGGAAGTTTATATCAAATTGTAGCAATATCGTTGCTCCACTGACTGACTTGTTGAAGAAGTGCAGAAAACATGAATAGATGACAGAGTGTCAGAAGACATTTGACTGAAAGCTGTGTTAGCAACACCTAATTATGCAAAGCCACTTCAGATTGTTATAGATGTGAGTGATGTGGGTGCCAGTGTTGTACTCTTCAAAAAAAAATGATAAGAAGGTAGAAAGATCTATTGGCTGGTTTTTTTCAGAAAATTACAGAAATATTTCATTCAAGGTTTGTGCGAAGATTTGTAGCTCGGGTGCTCGTTGTTGTGGTTCTGTTCGCCGAGCTGGATGTTTTTGTTGCAAACGTTTCGTCCTCGGGCTAGGAGACATCATCAGTGCTCTGGAGCCTCCTGCAAAGCGCTTCTTTGATGTTTCTTCTGGTATTTATAGTGGATATTCCACTATAAATACCGGAAGAAACATCAAAGAAGCGCTTCGCAGGAGGCTCCAGAGCACTGATGATGTCTCCTAGCCAGGGGACGAAACGTTTGCAACAAAAACATCCAGCTCGGCGAACAGAACCACAACAGAAATATTTCATGATTGAGAAAGAGACTTTGAGCTTTGTGTTGGCGTTGCAAGAATTCAACATTTATAATTCAAGTAATATGGTTGAAACAATTGTATATACTGATCATAACCCTTTAATGTTTTTGGAGATATTTAAGGAAACAAATTCCAGACTGTTTGCAGAGACCTTATTATTGCAGCCATTCAATTTGAAATTTATACACGTGGCAGGATGAGTGAGTGTATTTGCTGATGTCACAGCTTTGATGAAGGAAGATGGAGATGGGGAAAACCTGGACTGAACTAAACTGTAGTGGTGAATGTTTGCATGCTTAGAGTCAACATATTGTATATGTATGTGGTGTCCTATCAGAGGTTTATAAAAATGAAACAAAATCTTTGTGCATTGATGGTTCTTTTTTTAACAGAGCAGGAATGATGATACTGTGGCTTTGTGAGGTGTATTTTGTTCTGGTTTGTTTTTGAAGAGAGTTTTCAAACAGAGGTGTTGAGCTATTTATTTGAATTGACATAGTAAATAGTTTGATTTCATTTGATTTATCATTGCCACATGTCCCTGCGTGTAGTGAAAACGCCTGCATGAAATACAGACGGTTCAGCACATATAAATACCATGGAGTGATTGAACAGGGTGAGGAATACAAAGCTATGGCTGGAAAGAAGGTACACAAAAAGCAAGATTGACATTAGCTTTGAAATTTGAGAAGTCCATTCAGAAGTGTGATAACAGTAGGAAAGAAGCTGTTCTTGAATCAGTTGGTAAGCCTGTTTAAGGTTTTGTATCTTGTGCCTGATGAATGAGTTCAAAAGAGATTATAAATGGGGTACTTTGATGATGTTGGTTGTCTTTCAAGGCATTGGGAAGTGTAAATGCATTCAAAGATTGAACGGTTGGCTTGCATGATGGACTGGGCTTTATTCACAATTCTCTGGAGTTTCTGATGGTTCTGGATAGAGCTGTTGCCATTCCAAGCCATGATGCACCCAGATGGAGTGTTTTCTGTGGTGTATCTGTAAAACTTAATGAAAGGCATGGACATGTGAATTTCATTATGCCGCTATGCCTTCTTGGTTATGGAATCAATGTGTGTAGTCCAGGATAGATTGTTGGTGATTGTAAATCCTTGGAACTTGATGCTGTCGACCATCTCCACCTCAGCTCCATTGAGGAGCGTGCCCTCCTCCTTGCTTTCTGAAGTCGATGATTGGATCTTCAGTTTTGCTGACATTGAGGTAGAAATTGTTATCTTAATACCATGCCACCAAGCACTCTATCTCTTTCCTGTATTTTGTTTCATCATTGTTTAATATGCAGTCCATAAGGGTGACTCCATCAGCGAACTTGTCCATGGAGTTCAGATAAAATTTGACCAGACAGTAAAGGCATTGAATAAAATTGTTAGTGGTTTGTGGTCAGTTTCAATCCTTTATGGGATGCTAAAAATATAGAAACTTTCTCACATGCCTAAGTTGCTTGCCTACAAATGGAGAAAGCAAGATTTCACTGGTCCCTCCTTCCACCCAGGCTTCAGAACCATGTGAACATAGAAATAGTGCACCGTAGAGTTTTCACAAATGGAAGAAAGGGCCTTTGTCCTGTTATGTCCATGTCAGCCATCTATTCCAATCCAGTTTTCCGACTTAGCTCTTGACCCTGTATTTTATGGCATTTTAAGTGTTCATGTCAATATTTGAAGGCTTCCTGCCTCCATCAACCATTTTGACAGTGTGTTTCAGATACCAATCAACCTCTGGGTGAAGCGTCATGGCCCAGCACCTTGTGCACATGCTCAGTAGATATTTTTTCTGGACTATTGGTACAGTTAACCCTATACCTCAATGATTGGTCATATTGAAAGGTCCAGATTACTGGATATTGCTCTAATATGTTCTACTGCCACTGCTGAGAAATGGAAACCAAAATGAAGTAATCAGAAACGATGTAAGTCTCTTGAATTGAACAATCAGTTGAAATCAGCAAAGAAGTATGCTTGCCTTTATTGATTAGTGCATTGAGTACATAGTTGGAAGTCATGTGTGGCTGTACAGGACATTGGTTAGGCCACTTTTGGAACACTGCATTCAGTTCTGGTCTCCCTGCTATAGGATGAACCTTGTGAAACTTGAAAAGCTTCAGAAAAGATTTGCAAGGTTGTTGCCAAGGTTGAAGGGTTTGAGCTATAGGGAGAGGCTGAATTGGCTGGAGCTATTTTCTCTGGAGCATTGGAGGCTCATGGGTAACCATATAGAAGATTTTAAAATAATAAGGTGCACAGCTAGAGTGAAAAGCCAAAGCCTTTTCCCCACGTTTAGGGCATTCAAAACTAAAAGGTTTAGCTTTAAGGTGAGGGGCAGAATGGTTTAAAAGAGAACTTACAGACAACTTCTTCATGCAGAGGGTGGTGCTTGTATGGAATGAGCTGCCAGAGGAAGTGGTGGGGTCTGATAGAATTACAACATTTAAAAGACATCAGGATAGGTATATGAATGGAATGGGTTGAGAGATATGGCCCAAATGCTGGCAAATGGGACTAGATTAATTTAGGATATCTGGACAAGTTGGACCAAAGTGTCTATTTCTATAGTTTAAAACTCCATGACTATATAACTCTAAATACAACTTGAGCCAGGCAAAATTAGTTGACAATCCATTGTTTATCTTTTTTTAGGGAGATGGTATGAATGACACAAAGTTTGGGGAATAAGAAAGTGAGAAAGATTGCCAGAGGATACAGTGGGATATAGTTTGGCTGGAGACTTGCGTGGAGAAATAGGAGATGGAGTTAAATCTGGACAAATGTATCGTGATGCGTTTTGGAAGATCTAATGCAGGATGGAAGTATGCAGTAAATGGCAGAACTCTCAGAGGAATCAATGTACAGAGAGATCTAAGCGTACTGGTCCACTGTTCCCTGAAAGTGGCAACACAATTGGGTACAATGGTCGAGAAAGTCTATAGTTTGCTTCCCTTCATTGACTGGGGCAGACAGTAAAAATTGGAAGTCGTTTTGCAGCTCTAACGAACTTTAGTTCAGGCATGTTTGGAATATTGTGCACAGTTCTGGTCGCCACACGACAAGAAGGACGTGGAGACTTTGGAGAAGTTACAGAAACGGTTTGGCAAATGTTACCTTGTATGGAGGGCATTAGCTGTGAGGAGAGATTGGAAAAAATCTGTGATTTGATTTAATGTGAATACCCAAGGATGAGTAATGAACTGATTGAAGTCTTACCAATTATGAGGCATGGATACTCAGAGCCTTTTTTCTGAGAGTAGAAATATCAATGACTGGGTACATAGGTTAAGGTTAAAGGGGAACGAGTTTAAAGGAGTTGTGAGAGGAATGAGTTTAACACAGAGGGTGGTAAGTGCCTCAAATGTGCTGCCAGAGGTAGTGGTGGAGCTGTATAAAATAGCAAAGTCGACGAGACATCTTGACATACATATGCACTGGGTGGGAATTGAGGGATATGGACCATAAAGAGGAAAGGTCTTATAGTTCAGAAATGCATCATGTGTCTGCACAATTTTGGTGAGCCGAAGGACCTGTTCCAGTGCTGTACCTTTCTTTGTTCTCTGGTGGTATCATGCTACAGCCAATGGATGAGAAATTTAGAGGCTCCAGACTAATGTCCTGAGGGCAAGTTCAAATTCTACCACAATACCTGTTAGAATTTCAGTGAGATGAATACAAACAACATCTGGAATAGAATCTTCTAAGTCCCTAGGCAAAGTGTGCTATGTTTTGGATTTGTATTAAAAAAATCAGGAAATCTCGTAAGGACTATCATAACATCAGGAACAACTCACAACTCACTTTACCACCCTCCATTAGGGGGTGGTAAAGTTTCTTACTAGGCAGTGGTGAGTTGCCAATGAAGCATGATTCCAGCTTACTAACACTAAAAATCCCCTTGTTAACATTTAGCTTCCTACCTTACCGAATGTGCCAAATAAGCTCGACATCAATTAATCTCAACATGGAAATTAGATTGGATTCCTGGTGACCTTTGCAAACTGTGAGGAGTTTCCATGTTGGCACAATCCATGGACACCAGCTGCACACACCTCACATCCACAGATATTGGCATCTGACATTTGCCAACCCACCATGACCATCATGGCACTTCTCTGATACACTGGCAGGGTGCTGTGGAATCCAGACTTGCACTACAGGGTGCATTTGCAACTAGCATTGAAAGGTTGCAGTGCGGATACTTTGTGCTCACTAACAGGCACCCAGCTCACAGGTTGGAAAAGGCTGCATCTCAGCGCTACTCACTTGCTCTCTTCATAGTCACTTAGCATCTACCCAATATTCACAGCATCCTTGCTATGCCTTGCTGTGCCAGTCTGTTTGCATGTTGGCACTCCAGTCAGGGCCTGAAGCCATCATGTTTTTTTTGCAAAGACAAAGGACACACCTTATCATTAAAGATTAATCCAGGAGGTGGGGTAGTGAGGAGGTGACATAAAGTCATAGAATGATAGAGTTGTACTGTATGGAAACAGACCCTTCAGTTCAACTTATCAATGTCAAACCAGATATTCTAAATTAATCCAGTCCCATTTCTCAGTGTTAGGCCCATATTCCTTCAAATACTTTTGGTTCATGTAACCATCCAGATGCCTTTTAAATGTTGCAATTTTATCAGCCTCCAACACTTCCTTGGGCAACTTGTTCCATTTGTGCACTCCACTCTCTGTGTGAAAAGTTGCCACTTAGGTTCCTTTTAAATCTTTCCCCTCTCAACCTAAACCTATACCCTCTTGTTTTGGACTCCACTACCTGAGGAAAGGACTTTGGCTGTTTACCTTATCCATTCCAACTCAAGATTTTATAAACTTCTAGTAGATCACATCTCAGCCTTTGATGCTCCAGGGAAAATAACCCGAGCCTATTCAACCTCTTCCTACAGCTGAAACCTCCAACCCTGGCAAAATCCTTGTGAATCTTTTCTGGACCTTTTCAAGTTTCACACCATCTCTCCTATAGAAGGGAGACCAGAATTGAATGCAGTATCCCAAAAGTGGCCTTAGCAATGTCCTGTACAGCTACAACGTGACTTTCCAATTCCTATACTCAATGCACTGACTAATATAGGCAAACATACCAAGTGCCTTCTTCATTATCCTGTCTACCTGTGACTCCATTTTCAAGGAACTATGAATCTGCACTCCAAGGTCTCTTTATGAATTGCACACCGAGACCGCAACATTTATCTGTCAGGGGGTTCCAATACTGGCAGTTATGGAGAAATGGCCACACACAGTTGAAGGGTTTGGCCAATCTCACTATCCACTTGGATCTCTTACGGTCAGGAGATATATCCAACCAAAGTCGGAGAGTGGACAACAGCCAGTGCTATAGCTCCAGAACAAGCAGTCAGGGGAATCGTGTTTTGTTATCTGGGGTCTCACAAAGACTGCAGTCAAGGTCAGATCAGTCATATCTATGTTCTGCTTCGCAAGTTTGTTCTGGACACCAGGCAAAAGCAGTCCTGCTCTGTTCCAGCTGAACAGAACAGTTCAGCTGCTGATTTTTCAGGAGGGTGCGAATGGAAGCTGTCTCAAAGTCTGGAGGATCTGCTGCATGGTTCACTTTGTGGAGGAGAGTGTGCAGCCCTCTTTCACAGTGTGTGCCATCACTGACTCTTCTGAGAACAAAGAACATTTCTGCTCTTTATGTTCCTAACAGAGGTCATTTCCAGCAAGAGTGTTGTGCCCAGCTGCTGGTGGGAATCAGGACACTTTGATTGCCTTCCAAAAAAAGTGAAAATGGACACAAGAATTTCAGGGATGATGGCAAGCCCAGGAGCAGCAACAGGCCGACATGAAGGACCAGAAGTATCCATCTTAGGCAGACTCTGTGGGTTGCACAGGAGGCCCAGTGTTTACTGGCCCTGATGTCATTTTCTGAGTGTGTGTGAAATACAGTGCTGACACATGCTCTGTATGGCCTAGGATGTTGAGAAGGAACTCTGCTGGATGCAGGAATGGGACCTGAGGTCTGCTGGAGAGGGAGGTTATCCTCTCCCAGTGGCTGCAAAACTGACAGCACCTGGAATCTCGATGTGACTGGTTCCTTCCAAGGAGTGAGAGGTCACTTGTGTGGAATCTCTCCGTCATGCACTCACAAATACATCAGCACACTGATCACTGCCATCTGTGTGTGGTCACACTGATGCATTTAGTTTATCAACTAGAGTGAGGAAGTGGTGTGTGTGTTTGTGTGTGTGTGTGTGTGAGAGAGAGAGGGGGTAGGGAAAGAAGGAAGTGATATGTGTGTGAAGAGCTGGAATAGGAAGTTAGAGATCAGACATCTCTCTGTGATATTGAGGCAGAGGTGAAGCAGAATAGTTTAAGATTCCCAGTGTGGGAGAAAGGGTTTGCAGCTGGGTGGTTGGGATTGTATGTGGTAACTATGGCCAGTGATACGTGTGCTTACATAGATATAAAGGAAAAGGGAACTGGAAGCACTGATCACTGTTGAAGCATTTTACACATTAATTGATCATTTTGAACCAATCTAATTGACTGGTGACAACCAGAATAGTTACTTGTGTAATTCACAGAATATTATTTTTCACGCCAATACATATAGAATCGGTGTACGCAGAAGGAGGGACATGGAGAGCCACCCAATACATACCCACACCATGTGTTGGACTATACAAAACCAATAGCAATGTGGAGTTGAACACTCAACATTGAATCAGAACAAAACAGGATGAAAGCAAGTAATCAAAGATTTGACAAATATGGATGATTTATCAAGATCCTTTGATGAGATTGAGTGATCTGTTTAGCTCCCAAACTTAATTAATCTAGTGTACATTTTAAATTACTGGAAAATTGACTTGGGTTAATCAATGATGTTAAGATTTTCTTTGAAAATGTATATCGCGAGCTTATACCTTTGTCATAAACCTGTCTGATCTACCATTGTGCTGAAGGTGTATGACTCCTACTTGCACTCTGTACAACCTTAGTGGGTCAGTTAGTGGTGGAAACAGCTCAGCAGAATAACAGAACACAGACATTGACTCAGAGAGGGGACAGTCCAAAGCATGGCCTGATACAATGATGAAATGAGAATTTTTCAATATGGATATATCAATAGTTAATTCCATTTATTTAGCCAATATGTACCCAAAGGTCTGAACCCAAGGGTCACAGCTAAGTTTGAAGAAAGGGGCAAGGGATTCAAGGTCCCTAATTAATCACAGATCGAGGAATGTCATGAGTAATTTGGAGCCTGACTATTGCATCATAGAGTCATGTGGGTTGTCATGGAGAAAATGTAGAGAATCACCAGGAGATGCAGAGAGATCTTCAAGAAGTAGGTCTTTTATTTGCAAATAAAAAACCTCGACACTAAGAATACCAATCCTAAAATGTCCCTGAACCTCAGGGTCCGTGGTTTTTTATAGTTTTTTTTGTCATGTTTCTGTTAGCTTATCATCATGTCCAACTGTATTAATCAAAGTACCTCACTCCAGCTACATAATAGACCACTGATGTTAGTTCTCATTATCTCTTTAGTTGTCCCACTATAGCTTTTCCTACATGCTACATAATGTTATTCTAATGTTACGATTAGATATTTAGTGTCAGCTTTTGCAACAATGGTCTTTCATTCCAGACACGACTTCATATTTTCCTAATGTCATGATTAGATATTTATTGTCAATAGTGTCAAGCAGGCTTACTCTACTAAGTATTGATTAGATATTTAATATCATGCCCCAAATATTTATAGTCCCAATCCTGCCATAATGAGACTTAGCAGGTGAGGCTAACTTTACTAACTGTGTTATCTCATCTTGTCATAGTGACCTTTCATCCTCAACCTTAATCTGCTAATTGGTGTAATTGACTAAATTGTGTAAGCACAATGCAGGAGAGCAAAGAAGGATAGTGTTTGCTATACCTATGGATCATGGATACTGAAACAAATACAGGAAAATTTGAGACAAATTTATAAGCGTATGGTTCCTCAATGGATAACAAATGCACACCTCTTTAAACTTTAATGACAAAACCCTGATCTAACTGATTCCCAGCTTAGGGATGTATCAAGTGTGTATAGAATTCTTGCTGAATGTATTGTAGATAATTATATGACAGTAGGGATTGACTTGTTGGTACCTGTCATATCAGTTGAAAATATGGAAGTAGTTAGAGGAAATCATTATATAAAATATCATCATATACAGGGTATATTGTGGGGATAGAGGATACCCGAGCTTGCAGCAACTTGGAGGGAGATCAGATCGAAGTCATATGTCCATTTTCTGCTATATGTCAGAGAAGAAGCAAGATGCAGATTTAGTGTCCCACAAATCATATAATGACAGCAAAGTGGCAACAAAAGAGCCAACAGCTATTGCATCCGTGACTATTGGGGGATATTGTTTTACCACGTGGCAACAGGTATTCACAATAGGCATCTGCAACGAATAGATGTACTTCCACCCACAGTGGCGGGCAAGGCTGTGGTAGGTGGAACTAAATGAAATATACAAAAGGAAAGCAGTTACTTTTAAAATCGAGGAAAGTATGAAAGTCAATCTGGTTCGGAACCTAAGTGTGTTTTCCTGTGGTGGGTGCCACATTTACCCAAACGCCCCACAATAACATCAGGACAAAGTACGGCGTGTATATAGAATACTTTAGTCAGTGACATTGAACGTATCGATTCTGCCATCTTGCTGGACTTCCTCCTGGACCTAATCAGAGCAGAATAGTAGATAAAAAGAGATCATGTGTCCCTCCCCTTCTTTTATTTCAGACAGTATTAACGCTGAGCAATCGAAAACCATCATGGTACACAAGCTACTTTTTAACAAAATTTAGAAGAAAAAGAGACTTGAGAACATATTTGACTCAGGGATAAAGAGTCATTTTAGCCAGTTTCCAAAGAAATGTCATGCTGGAGTGAAAACATTAACTCTATTTTTCTCTCCACAGATGACAGACCTGCAGAGTATCTCCAACATTTTCTGTGTTTGCTTCAGATTTCCAGCATCTGCAGTATTTTACTTTTAATATCATGAAACGTTATTGTATTCAACATGGAGTTCAAAGAATCATAGAATCATACAGAAAGGAAACAGTCCTGTCAGTCCAATCAGTTCATGCCAAACATAACCCCAAGCTAAACTAGACCCAACTGCTTGCCCCTGGCCCATATCCCTCCAAGCATTTCCTATTCATGGATCAATACAAATATTTTTAAACATTGTAATTGTCCCCATGTCCACCACTTCCTCAGGACGTTCATTCCACACACGAACTACAATCATGGTAGAAAATATGTCCCTTAATTCTTTTTTAAATCTCTCTCCTCTCACCTTAAAATTGTACCTCCCTAGTCTTGAAATCTCCCATCGTAGAGAAAAGGCACCACCATTAACCCTATTGATACGGTTGATGCCTGTTTGAGTCTGGCCACAGCCAGCTGCTGTCTGAATCCAGCAGGTGCCGACTTCAGCTGCTGGTGTGTGCAGAGACGAGAAGAGGCAGTTCTTATAACTTCACAAGTTACTTTATTAATACATTAAATGATACACTTATCTCTTATGCATTCTCTTACAAACAAGAGCTTATGCATTTTCCCACAAACTGAATTAAAAACCTATTTTCACCCACTCCAGTCCCCTGACACTCCCTGCGTAGTCACAGAAGGATCTGGATAACTGTTCTGCTCTGCTAAGGCGGGCTGATGTTGGTCACATGCTGCTGTCTCTTTCTGTGTCTCTCCCCACGTCTCCACGTGCCTGACATAGGGTCTGATTTGTAATGGTGAGTCTCCAGAGTTATCGCTGCCTGTGTACCACAAGGGTCTACTTTTATTCTCTTTCCTTATCTTTCTCGAGTTGTGGTGTCTGTTTCCTGTTGGTTCACATTCATCTGTTAATTGCATGTCATTACCTTATTGGCTCCAGAACAAGGAGTGAGGTAGCATGACCTCATTGCCCCTCACCCAAATAAGGCCTCTGCATTCCCTCATCTTTCTTACTTCTTTCTGAAGAATATGGTTGGTACCAAGCAGTACCTGGACTCTGAACCTTCTCAGTTCACCAGCTGTTCTCCCTTGTGTGTGAACAGTTTTTGGTATACTGAGCATTCCAAGTCCCTGTCAGTGGATGGTACTTCTGTGTCCCTGCAGGCTCCTGGCTAACATCTTATTTTCAGAAGTAGTCGCCAACTTGTCCTCCTGTTTCTCTCTGTGCAGCAGCCTAGCTAACAATACCCGTCATGATTTTATAAACTTCTCTAGGGTCACCTCTCAATGTCCTATTCTCCAGTTATTAACCACATTGTCCAAATGCGATGCAAACTTCAGAGAATTATGAACCCTAGGTCCCTCCGTTCTACAGCACTAATCAAGGCTCTTTCTTTCTTGTATAAGTCCTATCCCTATTTGTTCGACCAAAATGCAATGCCTTGCTTTTATCCAGTTTGAACTCCATCTGCCATTTTTCAGTGCATTGATCTATATGAGCAAGACCCCTTTGTTAACTTAGAAAAGCTTCTTCTCTGTCTACTAGGCCACCAATTTTGGGATCATCCGCAAACTTACTAACCATGCCTTCTATACTCTCATCGAAATCATTAACATAAATGTCAAACAAAGGGAACCCGGAACCGATTCCTGTGAAATATCGTTGGTTACCGTCCTCCAGTCTGAAAAACAACCTTCTACCATCACTCTCTGTCTCCTGCTGTCAAGCCAATTATATATCCAATTGGCAAGCTCACCCTGTATTCCATGTGACCTTACTTTACTAATTGATTTATGATGTGAACCCCTATTAAAAGCTTTACTAAAATTGAAGTAAACAACATCTACTGCTCTGCCTTCATCAAGCCTTTTGGTGACTTTCTCAAAAAACTCAATTAAGTTTGAGACATAATTTTTCTCACACAAGACCATGCTGACTATACTTAACCAATTTTTGCCTCTCTAAATGTCCATGAATCCAACCTTTAAAAATCACCTCCAACAATTTACCCACAACTGAAGTGAGACATGCAGGTCTGTTGTTACCCAATTTCGCCTTACAACCTTTCTTAAACAAAGGTACAACATTATCCAGCCTCCAGTCATCAGGCACCTCACACAAAGTTGTAGATGGTGCAGATATTTCTGCAATTTCCTCCTTTATTTCCCACAATATTCTTGAATACATGAGATCAGGTTGCAGAGATTTATTTATCTTTATATGCTCCATGACCTCCAGAAACTCATCCAATCTGTTTTTAAAACATCAAAATTTATTTCTCTGCATTCATGCATATCCATTTCTTTCTCCACACTAAAAACTGATGCAAAATATGCATTTTGGATTTCTCCATTGCTTGAGGTTCAAGACAAAAACGACCTCCTTGATCTTTAAGGGTCCCAACCCTCTCTCCAGACATCCTCTTACTCTTAATGTACTTGTAGAATCTCTTTGGATTCTCCATAAACTTATATGACAATGCTATCTTATAATACCTCTTTGCCTTCCTGATTTTTCTCTTAAGAATGCACATACGTTCTTTATATTTATTAAGATATTCAATTAAACCAAGTTGTCTATCTCTAAAGTAAGATTCTCTTTTTAGTCTTGAGTAGAAACTTAATATCTTTACTCATCCATTGTACCATAATCTTGACAGTATTACTCTTCACTCTAACAGGAACATAATGACTCTGATTTCTTTTCATCATACTTTGGAAAGCCTCCCACTTGTCAGACACCCTTTTGCCTGGGAACAGTCAACTTTTGAAATTTCAGGTCACTTATCATTCAAATTTGCCTTACTCCACTCTACTCTTTTTGGCTTACATGAAAACTGAGCTTGAATCCAAAAGTCAGTATGACAGAGTTTGCTGAAGATAAAAGGCACAAAAAAGTAACGAGCAAAGAAGATGTTAGTCATCCAAATTGTGAGTGTGTGTGTGTGTGGGATGGGTGGGGGGGCATGTTGGGGAACGACTGTGAAAACTGTATAGATCATTGGTTAGTCCTGGACTGAAACATTGTGTTCAGTTTTCCACACTATACTTTCGCAGTTATGTCAAGGGCATGGATAGAGTACAGCAATGGGATTTTAGACTGATACAAAGAACAAGCTCTTCAGTACTTGGGAAAACTGAAGAATCTCTGGTCTTTCTCAATATTCTGAGTCACTTGATGCACTGCCAGCTTTCAAGTGGTTTTGGTTTTGCTCACTAGCCCCCACTTTTCAGGATTCCACCTTCGAAATGCTGCACTGTGGGAATCGATATATCAACACCCAGCTCGGATGGCATCATAGCATCCAGCATGTCGGAGACAAGGTTTGTTCCTGGCAGCAGAAGGAGGTGAAGTTGTGTTTCTAATGGTGTGGAAGGAGGCAGGTTTTGGCCCATTGCCCACAGCAGGACTTAGCAGCTTCAGTGGGGCTTGCGTTGCTAAGATCAGCCCAGCAGAGTTTCATGTCAGTGGCGTCGAGACAAGATGACTCCGAAAATGGCGACAGGGTTCTGCAGTGGCAGCACAGCGAAGGGACTTGAGGCTGGCATTGAGATAAAGGATCAGCCATGATCATGTTGAATGGTAGAGCAGGATCTCAGTTTTTATGTTTCTACACTTCTAAAACATGGTCAATCATTTAGTGCTTAGGGCAGTCACGTGGTCTGTATAATTTGCCCATTCCAGTGAATAGGCCTGCAGTTGTAGAGTAACGAGTCCGGGGATTTGCAGAGGATTGATCATGGACCTGCACAGAAATCAAGCAAGGGACCCTGACACGCATCAGTCAGAATTCTCCACCCAGCACTTTGTGAAGGCGTAGAGGAAAAGGGTGATAGTGTGACCATGGTTACTCCTAGGGGTTAGATCATTGAATGCCAAGGGGATTATCAGGGCCACAGCTGCGCTGGGAAATCGCAGAATAGGGAGCAGGATGCTTGAATGTATAAGGTATAACAATTGTGAAGGGGTGGAAACTCCCCTTTTACAGGGATGAGATGAAAGCGCAATAGAGGACATGGGATATTGTGGGACAGGTTCATCTACGGTCACATCCACCCTGAGGTTATCGCAGGGACAGTTCAGTAAGATATCTATCACAGAGCTGTAAGTTGAGACTCAGGGGGTGATGTCAGAAGACGAAGATACAATTCAAGGACATATGTGGGAACATGTGGCATTTTCGTATTAATGTGCTCAATAGGGAGTTCCAGGATGAAAGAAAGTACTCTTTTCTGATAAAGGGACATCAGTGGATGCTGTATGATTGGGATATCCATCAGACCTTTGGAAAAGTCTACTGCAGGAGGTTAATTACCAAGCACATGTGACAAAATTAAAATGCTGGCATAGATTCATGACTAACATGCTGAAAATAAAGTGTTAGAATAAATGAGTCACATTGGCAAGCTGTGATTAATGGGATACCATTGGGGTTAACAATGTGCCCCAGTTGTTAACAACATGTATCAATGATTCCACGATGGACACCAAATGTAATTTTTTCAAATTTGAGGAAGACAAACAACTTGGTGAGATGTTGGGTGTGAGAAAATTCAAAGCAGCTTCAATGGATTTGCACAGGCTGAGGAGTGGGAACATGGAAAATAAAAAAAAATAAGCACAAATTTAGTTAATCTAATTTGGCAAAAGGTAAAGATGTGTCGAGTATTTCAAAAATACTCAGACATTAGACAATGTAGATGTACGAAGGGACCTGAATCTACTTTGCAATAAATCACTGAAGACTAACATGAAGGTGTGGAAGGCTAGTGGTATTAGGAAACGTCATTGTATTTAATTTTGTTGCTAGAGGAATTGAGTAGAAGAGCGGCAAAGTCATGCTCAGTTGTACATAACTATGGTTGAACTTTGTGCAGTTTTGATCCCTTTACCCCAGCTCAATGTTACTGTCACTGGGGGAGACAAATATTCACCAGATCCCTGCTGAGGATGGTGGAAGAGTCCAATGAGGAGAGATTGAGAAAATAGGCTATGTATTCTCTGATGTTCCAAATATTGAGAAGTTACCTCGACGAAACCTACAAAATACTGAAAGCGATCGCAAGATAAATGTCAGTAAGATGTTTCCTCAAGTTGGGGAGATTACAACTCGGAGGATATAATTTCATAAGAAGGAAGAAGCAATTAAAGACAGAAATAAAGATAAATTGTTGGGATTTTGAAGTCATAATGTGGATAAAGCTATTGAATTGGATGATTAGCCATGATTACACTGCAAGATGAATAAGGAGCAATGGGCTGAATGGTCATCTCCTGCTCTAATGCTGCTGTATCCATTAACATTATGACCTGCATATTTCTGGTGAATATTTCCTGTTCACTTGATCAAAATGGCATCCGGAACTTGAACCACGAAAATCAGACCAGATGCCATGTTGAAGGCAAGATGGCAGCTAAGTCAAAAGAAAATGATCTGAATTTTGAATTAATTTCTCCTGAGATGGTTCACTAAATGGTGAAAATACACACTGTTGAAAGAAAAACTGAATGTGATATGTCATTTTTCATGAAAGAGACATTTTGTAAGTATGACTTCATGAAATGAACCAATACAAATCCATTGATGTTTTTAAAATTTTTACCAGTGTTATGTTACTACAAATCTTTGACATCAACACAACTCAATTCATTTTAATAGCACCCACAGAGGACATTTAACAAATGTACAGCTCTAGTCAGCACCCATTGTGGGAATTTGAGGACGAGATCATTAGATTGTGATGGATTTTTCATTCACCGTGGATTAGAAAATCCTACAGGGTCTGTTGTCCTCCGTGCCCTGAATCCCAAAATTAGCTGCTGCAAGATGAAGCTGTTTGTCAGAAATCCAGATTCATAAAGTGTAACTTTTTACTTTAAAAAGAGATTGAATCTGATTCCATGTGTGTAGAATATTCTACAAACATGACGATTCAGTCAACATCATTTTACTTATCAACAGTAAGTATCAAGTATTTCTCTCATGGTACAGCTGCTTCTACAACATTGAGAAGCGAGTCCTCTTTTTGTCTTGGGTATTGGAAGACCAGCTGGCATTGTGTTATCTCTCTCTCAACCTCAGAGACAAACTGGTTAGTAACATCATCTGACTGCTCATACTGTTGAGAAGCTGAGTCAAACGGCTCCATTTCCGTATTCACCAACATTCTTTGAGACTACTTCATCTCCTTCTCCAGGAATGGGACATCATCTAGAAGTCTATTAAAGAATCTGAAACAGAGAGAGAACTCCATCTGTGTACACTGAGGATTATTGGGATTGATCGTTGTTTTCCTCCCTCTGTCACTGCAGCACACTTTATACCCGATAATGGGATTTTGTGTCTGTTTTACAGCACTTGTGACTGTTCAGACATAAGACTTCACATCTCCAAAAAACAATTTGAATGTTGAACTCAATGCAGAAAGTAATGGCACAATCTTCCACAAACAGCAACAAAATGTGAAAAATCTGTCAACTACTTACAATACTCGGTCTCTGCAGTGAAACTTGTCATACATTGATAAATGTCAAATATGGACAAAATGTACTTCATTAAGTATATATTCTGCCCCCAGTAGTGACCCCATCGCCTGACATTAAGCTAATTCTACCACTTGCTGTACCCAGAGTCACTTGCCACTATTTAGATATTCCATAATGCACCATCATCCTGGCACCAATGTTATCCTTAAAAAGCCATTTACATCTGAACAGGAACCATCATCCTGGAGCAGCCCTGAATGGTCACTAATATTTGCCCCAGAAATGGAAGAGGTGGGAAATTAGCTTTGAGGCCAGGAAACTGGGGGTCCTGGTGGGTGGGGTGATGCAGAGGAAGGTAGTACTCTTTTCCCAGTTTAACAGTAAAGGGCATGGCACCAGATCCTGCCAATTGGTCTGAGGTTGGCCCCCTTCCCACCATGTCAAAGTTGAATCAATTGTCTCAAGTTAGGCCTGGCAGTATAGGAAGAATGACTTTCTCTGATCATCCAGGCTAAGACAAAAATCTTCTCTCTGTACTTCTATTTTTCTGTCTCTGCCTCTGCACACACCATTCATCAAGGTTTTTGTTCTATGATCTTCACCATTGCTTGCAATATCTTCTCTCACTCACTCTCACCCACCTCGACACCTTTACTCCTGCATTACCTCTGCACTGACCCCTCACTTGCTTATAGCAACTAACCACCTTTGCCCCAGATACACCAGTACTAACAGCTATGCCACCCACTCTTACCTCAGTCAATTTCCCCATTTTCTCTCAATCCAGGGGAAAAGAGCTCACAATAGGGCAGAATGAGCCAAGACAGGTTGTGGGCTGCCCAACATATGGCTCCTTGCCCCTTAAAGAAAGGATTCATGATCCTTATTGTTTCAAATGCTTGGCTGACCATATTTAATCCTCCAGATGTGTATTGGACACTACGCTTGACATACTGTGTCACCACCCCTGACTGAAGGCTCTTTCCCTTGACTGAGTCCTCCTAACAAACATTATACATTTCCTGGCTTTGAGTTTGCACCAAACAGCAAGGCAAGACAGAAATCTTGGATGCTTGGGAACTCTAGCTCAGGAGACAAAATGCAAAAAGGTAAAGCAAGGCAAGGTAGGGAGTATAAGCATCCAGCATGATCCACACCGTGAGCTGGAAGCCTGTCCCTGCGCACAGGTGGCCGAACAGCAACGCTGCATAGTTAGTTTCTAGTGTCCCCTGAGATGCCTTAGTGAACCATGAATCCTCCAACAAGTGGATTAATGATGCCATGAGAGTTCTCTTAGGGTGGCAGCTGTTGGACGCAGGTATCTGTGGATGAGGTTGCATGTGGATGGTGCCTTGGAGCATGATCAGAGATGGAGTTGCCAAGAATCCACTCATAGTTTCTCATTGGGAATAGTCAATGTCTAGTTTCCTCATATTGGGTAGTGTGCTGTGAATTACTGAAATGAAATTCAGTGTGAATGAGACTATTAATAATGTAATAATCCTGGTTACTAAACCTCTGCTTAGCGAGAACCTTATCTTTATATGCATAACTTAGCCAGACGCCTTAATGTTGAGCAAAGCTTCATCGATTATCCCAGATTCCCCATCATAGCCCATGTCATTCAGACACATATGAAAATCTCCCAATATCATTGTGTTTTTGAATGGGACATTCGCATCAGATAGCGTTTATACAGTCTTACAATAAATTACACATTCTGTATTTCAATTCTGGTCAATGGCTAATACAATTGAAGATATTCTTAATCTTTGTTTTCCAAACCTACAGGGCAATGATCTGATCTTGTGCCACAACCGGGAGCTCACTTGAGGGATGGATACAGAGTTCCAACATGCTGGAGCTGATTCATCAGTAATGCTACTGTCATGGCTTGTAGTTAATGGCTGTTCATTCTGCAATGTCCTAATTGTGAATCTTCACAACTTAGCAGAGCTGGATTTAATCTCAGCATTCTATTCAGTGGGCAGGACCACTATCATAGCATTAAATACAAGACAATGCTTCACTTGTCTATGCTGCATAGAAGTACAGAAGGTACAGCACAGAAACAGTCAGTAAGTAAAGCTGCCCGTTGGTGAGGCTAATGTTTAAGTTGAGCATGCCGCCTTCCTCAACTGCAAGAGGATAGTTGCAAAATCCCAATATCATCACAGTGGGCCTGTCAACACAGCAGGGGATGAGGTGACAGAGACTGACTCCTTCACAGGAGGCTGAGTGACAGCTCCATTGAGGGAAAGGTGTTCAGTGCCCACTCCTTTATTGTGGACCTCAGTGTCTTCACAAGACAACCATGGGAAATGGACTAAATTGTGTTCAAAGTGAAAGGAAAATTCTGCCCTCATGTGAGACAGGCTCATTATCAACTAGAGTCACTGAATAACAGTCAGGAACAGAAACCTACTGATTTATTTCCCTTCCTTTTCCAATTGAAGGTTGCTAAGACCAATTGTGTCCCTCTAACTCACTGAGTTTAACCAACAACTTTGACTGAAAATGTAAAAAATTCATTTGTTGGCATTGTAGGCGAGGACAATGTTCAGAGTTCAATGATTATTACTGCATCTGGGCTAATAGCATGGAATGTAACACTCTCCGAGCTCAAAGCTACGTGAAAAATGAGTACCCGTGCAGACTTCGAGTATCTCTCTCATTAATTCACGACCACAGAGATTTGTGAACTCATGATCATACGGATAGGGGCCAGGCTCAACAGAGGGTAGCAGCAGTCTGACTGCAATGATGACCACCAGACACTTCATCGCAGCTCACAAGTGATCAGCTTCAGCTTCTTCTACTCTGTCAAGAAACCTAGAACAAAATACTCTGATCAATTACAAACGATTCTACTGCACAAATCGGATCTGCATTCAATGGCAGATCTCAATTTCTTTTCCTGTTTAAAACTCTAATTAAACTGGTCTCTGTATTGTTTCAGCAGAATAATTTCCAAACCTTCTCATTCTCTCACTTTGTTCTAACTTGCAAGTTCTCCCTTTTTCAAGTGACCTTGCTCCCTTACAGTAACTTATCATTATCAGACATTAACTTTTGTTCTTTTTTCTCGTAACTTCAGAAATAATATCTGAATCAAGCATAACTATAACCCTTTAATGATTAATGTTTAGTTAAGCCCATTGTTAAATATTCTAGATATCTATCGGTTGTGACTTGTTAATTCTTCAGTCAGAGACATTTTGTAAGTAAACAACCCGCTATCCCTCCTGCAAATCATGGGAAGCATTCAAAAAAGGAAATCTGAGAAAAAACCTTCTGCTCATCAAAAACCCACTCACAGATCTTATGAAGAAAAATGATTGAACTGTGTGAGATATTGGTTTGTAGCCTCGCTATAGTCTGTAGTACCAGCTCGCTATATTCAGTAAAACTGGGTTCCTGTTCATTCGTTCATAATTGTTTACTAACCCTAATCACTGCATTGACCTATTTGTACTGAGTGATGCCACAATGATTATTAGTTTGCAGTGAGTAGATGATATCTTTGAGCTTTGCACAGTGCAGGAAATAATTCATTCTTTCTATATACGAATCAGATTATTTTGATTGATCCTCCTGGCTTGTTGCCAATGAGGAGTTGATTCAAAGAACAAAGAACAAAAAAAAATTTGCAGCCCAGGAACAGGGCCTTCGGCACTTCAAGCCTGAGCCAATCCAAATGTACTGTCTAAACCTGTCGGTCAATTCCTACGCATTAGTATCCCTCTGCTCCCCACCTACTCATGCATCTGTCCAGATGCATCTTAAATGAATCTACCGTACCTGCCTCTACCACCTCTACTGGCAACACGTTCCAAACGCCCACCACCCTCTGTGTGAAATACTTGCCACATGTATCCCCCTTAAACATTTCACCTCTCACCTTCGTGCATGACCTCTTGTTATTGAATCCCTCATCCTCGGAAAAAACTTGTCTCTATTCACCCTGTCTATACTCGTCATGATTTTGTAAACCTCAATCAGGTCCCCCCTCAATCTCCTTTTTTCTAGTGAAAATAAACCTAAACTACTCAATCTCTCTTCGTAGCTCGCACCTTCCATACCAGCAACATCCTCGTAAACCTTCACTGCACTATCTCCAAAGCATCCACATCCTTTTGGTAATATGGCGACCAGAACTGTACACAGTATTCTAAATGCAGCCGAAACAATGTCTTGTACAATTTTAACATGACTTGCCAGCTCTTATACTCAATACCCCGTCCAATGAAGGCAAGCATACTATATGCCTTCTTGACCACTCTATCCACCTGTGCAGCAACCTTTAGGGTACAATAGACCTGCACTCCCAGATCTCTCTGCCCATCAACTTTTCCCAAGGCTCTTCCATTCATTGTATAATTCGCTCTAGAATTCGACCTGCCTAAATGCATCACCTCACATTTGTCTGGATTGAAAGCCATCTGCCACTTTTCTGCCCAACTGTCCAAGCTTTCTATGTCCTCCTGCATTCTCTGACAGTCCCCTATGCTTTCTGCCACTCCACCAATCTTTGTGTCATCTGCAAACTTGCTGATCATACCAACAGTGCCCTCTTCTAGATCATTTATGTATATTACAAACAACAGTGGCCCTCATACTGACCCCTGTGGAACACCACTGGTCACCTTTCTCCATTTAAGAAATTCCCTTCAACGACTACTCTCTGTTTCCTGTTGCTCAACCAGTTCTTTATCCACCTAGCGAGAACACCCTGCATACCATGTGACATCACTTTCTCCATTCGTCTGCAATGGGGCACCTCATCAAACGCCTTAGTAAAATCCATGAAAATGATATCAACAGCCCTTCCTTCATCTAACAACTTGGTCACTTTCTCGAAGAACTCTTTTAAGTTGGTAAAGCACAATCTCCCCCGCACAAAACCATGTTGCATATCACTGATGAGCTCATTCTTTTCTAAATATAAATAGATCCTATCTCTCAGTACCCTCTCCAGCAACTTCCCCACCACTGACATCAGGCTCACTGGTCTGTAGTTACCTGGAATATCCCTACTCCCATTGTTGTACAGAGGGACAACATGAGCAACCTTCCAGATCTCCAGCTCATCATCTGTATTTCAGGATGCCACAAAGATATCTGTCAGGACCCCAGCTATTTCATCTCTCACCTCCCTAAGCAATCTGTGATAGATCCCATCCGGGTCTGGGGATTTGTCCACCTTAATAACCTCTAGTATACCCAACACATCTTCCCTACTTATGCCAATGTGATTCACACAAATCAAACTTTGATCTCTAATCTCAAGATTCATCATTTTCAACTCCTCAGTGAACACTGATCTCAAGTAATCATTCAGAATTTCACTCATTCTCTCAGTTTCAGCGCACAGTAATTCCTTCATTATTGTTTGGTGAACCAATCCTTCCTCTAGTTACTCACTTGCTCCTGAAATAAGAATAAAATGCTTTGGGATTTTCCTTAATTCTGCTTGCTAAAGCTATTTCACGACACACTACTATCGTGACGCATGAAACTGGCAGCATCATAACCACATGATAAACAAAATCAGCTCCCATCTGTGAGAGACTCACACTGGTAATTGAATAAGGAAGAAACAGTTTTAAACTGATATTAGGTGAATTATATGGAGTTTAAGGATAGTATTATTGAAAGGTGTTATGATTGGCTCTGATTGTACTGGGGAGTGAAGCCTATCCAATGGAATGAATGGTGAATTCCTGTGCCAATTTTGCAATGTCTCTTGATGTTATGATCTGTGTTTTTCTGGTCAAAATTTCCTGTTCACTGACAACTTCACCAAGATGCAACCAGATCTTGAGTTGGGCAGATCAGTCACACATGCCAGTTTGCAGACAAGGCAATACATAAATCACCAAAATAAGGTAAAAAGAAACGTATCTAAGTTCCCAAGAATTTTTGAGTCATAGAGTCATACAGCACAGAAACAGACCCTTCTGTTTCACTAGTCCATGGCGACCATAATCCTGACAATAAACTAATCTCACTTGTCTGTGCTTGGCCCATTGTCCCTCCAAACATTTCTTTATATTTCATGTACTTATCCAAATTTATTTTAGATGCTGCAACTGTACCCACTTTCACCACTTCCTCTGGAAGTTCATTCCACAAATAAACCATCATCTGTGTAAAAGGATGTTCTTAAATTTCTTTTACCATTGCTTTTTAGATGTCCTCAACATGGACACTACAAAAATTATTTACTGATGACTGTACTTTAAGAAGTTGTTCTCAGAATCAATGCTCACTGTAGCAATTTGAGAACCAAAAGATTAATCTGCAGAGATTCTCAGTCATCATGAGTTGGAAAATCCCACGTGATCGGCTGACCTCTCAGTCCTGATTCTGAAAATTAGCTGCTTCAAGGTGAAGGTTCTTATCATGAGTCTGAAATCAGAAAATCTACATTTTTGCCTAGAAATCAGAGTCTCTCATTCCATGTGTGTAGAACAATATATCGGCTCAAAGATGTAATCTACATAATTTTATTATTGACATTTTGAAAACATCTCTGCTGCAGCACAGCTGCTGGAACAACAGCAAGTGGAGACCCTCTTTGAATTTTGAGAATTAAACCACTTAGAAGAGAAAATGGCTTTGTGTCGTTATTCTCAGTCTCAGAGTCAAACTCGTTAAAAGCATCAGCTAATTGATCATAGTGGCTGGAGCCATTGTCAACAGATTCTTGTTTGTGATCCACCTAAAACTGCTGAATCCCAAAGTTCTCCAATGTTCTTTGAGCCTTCCCATATCCATCTTGCTGATGTAGTCATAATCATTGCCTTATCACATTAGATCTTATACAGAGATACGACTCGACCTGTGAACACTGAGTATGGTTGAGATTGAACATATTCTTTCATCCCTCTGTCAGAGCTGCACTCTCTTGCTCCCTATATCAGAAAATAGGGTGTTGTGATGCTAACACTACACATGCAGCTGCTCAGACAGAACACTTCCCATCTCCAGTACACGATTTAAATGCATTGAGTTCGAAAACAATGACCGGTCTTCCATTGCAAGCCGCACATAACTGTCTCTGTCACATATTTGCAGTTTCAATTTCATGTCATTATGTGAGACTGGAACATTTATATCAGTAAGATTTTACCCAGTTTTCTTTGAATTCAACAGCCATCAAATCACCCATGTCACAAATCGAACATTTGACAAACACTACACACCTGGGGCAAATCAAAAATATCAAAAGGAAATGGCAGAGGGTAAGGGAGAGTGTTAAATCACAATGATGTTGTAGGAGAAACTAATGCACTCTAACCACTTCTAAATGCATCCAGAGAGTTTGCCCATTCTTACAACTGTTTAAGCCTTTTATCCAGCTTCGGCCAATTTGCCAATATAGTTTATAAATCATCTGAGAGTTTCTGTTTTTCTAACCTGCAGGATGAATGAACTAATCCTGCACCCCAACGGGCAAGCTCACTTGAGGAAATGGAGAATTTCGACCTGGCAGAGCTGACTCATAACTCGTGCCCAGTCATGGCTTCTAGTTAATGGCTGTTCATTTTGTAATGCCCTGATATATTTTAAATTAAAACTTGCTGTTTGTGTAAGACACACTGCACATATCACTGAAGTAAACCGGTTCTCAAGGGACATATCAGGCAACAGAAGCTTTCCATCACTGCTCAAACAGAATTATATAATGATTGGGGCAGTTACAGCCCACATTCCCTCTTCACACACTCACCCTGTCAAACACACATCTTTGAATGAAAGAAAAGAAGTGCTAAGTTGAAATTGATCTACAATTGGCCTATGGAACCTTGTCAAAATTAGGGTAGTAAATTAATTTTGATTTAACACTCTCCCTTACCCTCTACCATTTCCTTTTGATATTTTTGATTTGCCCCTGGTGGGTAGTGCTTGTTAAGTGTTCGATTTGTGACGTGGGTGATTTAATGGCTGTTGAAATTAAAGAAAGCTGGGTAAAATCTTATGGATATGAATGTTCCAGTCTCACATAATGACATGATTTTGAATAAGTTTCTGCTTCAAGATATTGTCCAGTGAATCCTGTTGAATGTGAGCTTGAGTATGTCTCAAATGTGCATATGATCAGATTCTCTGCATCCACCCAATTTCTACAATTTCCCAGGACCCTCCGTTAAAGACAATAGAGAAGAGGAGCTTGTACTGACCTTCTCTCCCTCTCATGTTCCTCACTCACCCTGCTGTGAAGACATCAGTCTCTGTCCCTCTTCCCCTGCTGTTGGGACAATCCTACCTTGATAGCATTGTGAGTTTTATTAAACTCTCCCAGTGCAGGTAGAGGAGCACTCAAGTTCAATATTACCCATCCATATTGTCCTCAAAGCCTGTTGCTGTGCTGTATTTTCTGTGTAATTTTATGCAACATGGAAAAGTGAAACCTTGGCCAGGATTTAATACCAAGGGAGTAGCCCTGTCCGCTGTATGGAAAGTTGGGATTAAGTCCAACTTTTCCAGTTCAGGAAGGGTGGCTTTTCGTTTACACAAAAACACAAATTGCTGAATAAACTCAGCAGTTCTGGCAGCATCTGTGAATAGAAAACAGAGTTAATGTTTCAAGTCCAGTGATCTTTGTGCTGAAGAAAGGTCACTGGATTCTAAAAGTTAATTCGGCTGTCTTTCCAAAAATGCAGCTGAACTTGCTGAGTTTCTCCAGCAATTTCTGCTTTGGTTTCGACCTTCAGTCTGTGTAATTTTTTGTTTTATTTTAGTGACTTTTAATTTATCAGACTGGAAAAATATCACTCTTTAAGAGGAATCTCTTTGTCCAAGTTTCCTGAGGCCAATTGCATATTGAATTCAATTTCGCACTGACGTAAGCCTTTTCTTTATTTCTTGATGCATTTGTGACCATCCTTAATTACCTTTGAGTTGAGGGTGCAGAGCCACCTTCGTGAGTCACTGCAACTTACATAATCATTCAGAATACTGTTACTATGCACGTTTCAGAATTTTGACAAATACGTGACGGAACCATGATATGGTTCCCAGTCAGGATGCTCTGCAGAATGAAAGGCAACTTGCAGGTGATGGTCCTTTCCAGGATCCCCTGTTCCTCCACATAATATTGGCTGTGTTTTTTGGAACATGCTGTCATTGTTGACTTGCTGGTGGTAAACACTGCTCTGACCGTGCATTGGTATTGGAGGTTTAATGTTGAAAGTGGTGAATAATCTTCTGTAATCTTCAAGCCGAGCAATTTGAATCCAGATTGACTGACTTTGCCATCCAGAATTGCATAAATCTTTTTTTTTGTCCAGTATATATTCTTTGGAATCCAAATGTCTTTGCTTTTAGACATTTTCCACATATTTAAGTACAAGATAGACATGAGTAATTTGGAAATAAATTTGATCGCTGTCAATGTTTTCTGATCAACCTGTTCAGAGGTATCATTATATACCTCAGGAGAAGGTGAAAATTCAACCCTATCGTCGAAGTTCAGAAGTAGGCACATTACCCCTGCGTCATTAGAGCTGGCTGATGGAGACATAATTGATTAAGGAGAGCCAATGATTCGAGCACATATACACTTTGAGAAGTCTTTTGAATAAATCTCCCACAATAATAATTTCAGCACAAGGGATAGGATAGAATGTACTGGCATGGATTAATGATCATTTAAAAGATAGAAAACAAGCAAAAGGAATAAAAGGGTCAGGCTGCGATTAGCACTTGGGCTTCAGGTGTTCACAATACTGTGGGTGGCACGGTGGCACAGTGGTTAGCACTGTTACTTCACAGCGCCAGTGACCTGGGTTCAATTGCCGCCTCAGGTGACTGACTGTGTGGAGTTTGTACATTCTCCACAAACATTTGTGGTTACCCAGTTTGGGAGGAGAACCAAATCAACAGAATATTTTCCAAATGGTAAGCAGCTAGAAATTGTAACTGTAAGAAAGGATCCAGGTATTCCTGATCATCAGTCACTGAAAGGTAATATGCAAATGCAAAAAACTATCGGAAAGTGAATGGAACTTTAATGAAAGTTAATGAATCCTGTGCTGCGCTCCTCTTTCAGTAAAAGTCAATGTTCAATTTAGTTTCAATCACTGAAAGAAGAGCAGTGTACAGGATTATTGTAGTCTTGTTTCAATTGTATAGTACCTTGGTTATGCAGTGCCTGGAGTATGGTGTGCAGTTCTGATCTCCATAACTCACTAAATACTGGTGCGATGTAAGGGCACCAGACGTGTTCCCAGTATGGTGGAGCTGCCCAATGAAATTAAAAATCACACAACATCAGGTTATAGTCCAACAGATTTATTTGAAAGCACGAGCTTTTGGAGTGCTGCTCCTTCATAAGGTGGTTGTTGAGTAGAAGATCATAAGACACAGAATTTAGCACAAAGGTTTACAGTGTGCTGTAACTGAAATTATACATTTAATATGTAATTGAATACATGATTTCAATATATGATTTCACTTACATTTTGGATACTGCTGGTGGAGATGGCTCACCAGAGGAGGAGAGCAGTTGCCAGGATCATGGCAACGTGGTGGGCACTGCGGTTCAGAAGGGTGGGAAAAATACTCATAGGGCCATAGTCACAGGGGAATCTAACATAAAGGGAGCAAATAGGTGGTTCTGTGTCTGAAAAAGAGACTCCCGGATGGTGTGTTGCGTCCCAAGTGCTCGAGTCAGAGATGTCACCGATCGGCTGCAGAGCATTCTGAAACGAGAGAGTGAATAGCCAGTTGTCATGGTGCATATAGTTACCAACGATGTAAGTATAAAATGAGATGAGGTCCTGAAAACAGAATTCAGGAAGTTTGGAGAGCCGTTAAAGAAGAAGACCTCAAAGATAGAGATCTCAGGATTGAGATAGAGCTGAAAAATAACAAGGGTGCAGTTACATTGTTGGGGCTGCATTACAGGCCTGCCCCACAGTGAGCGTACGGCAGAACAGTAAATAGGTAAACAGATATGTAAAGACATAGAGGCAACAGTGTGGTGGTGATGGGAGATTAAATTTTCCCAACATTGACTGGGATGCACTTCATGCCAGATGTCTGGATGGGGCAGAACAAATAAGGAGGTCCAAGAAAGGTTTCCACAGTAGTTTGTCAATAGTCCAACCATAGGAAGGGTCATATTGGACCTGGTAGAAGTTGCAGTGGAGGATTTATTTGGGAATAGTGACCACAATTTGTTAAGTTTTAGAATACTCGTAGACAAAGATAAGAGTGGTCCTGAGGGAAGAGAGCTAAACTGGGCCAAGTCCAATTATATAAAAATTTAACAGGAGCTGGGAAATGTGGATTGGACACAACTATTTGAAGGGAAGTCTGCATTTGATATGTGGGAGACTTTCAAAGGTAGGTTGAAGATAGTGCAGGATAGGCATGTCCCTTTGAAAACATGGGATAGAAAAGGCAAGATTCGTGGATGCCAGGAGAAATCGTGCCACTAGCCAAGAGGAAATGGGAAGCGTGCATAAGGTCCAGGCAGCTACGAAAAAAATGAACTGAGAGGAATCTCAGGCCAGTAGGACCAATCTTGAATGAGGAATCAAGCAGAATAAAAGAGGTCATGAAATAACATTAGCAAGCAGACTTTGGGAGTATCTGAAGGCCTTTTATTCATTTATAAGAAGCAAAAGGGTAACAAGCTAAAAGATTGGTCCACTAAAGGATAAGGAAGGAAGGCCGTCTGTCGAACCTGAGAAAATGCTGAGATTCTGAATGATTACTTTACATCAGTGTTCACTGAGGAGAGGGACATGATGAATGCTTAGGTTAGAGATAGAAGTTTGATTACTCTGGATCATGTTGACATTAATAGTGAGGATGTGTTGGGTAGGCTAAAGGTTATTAAGGTGGACAAATCCAGAGGACTGAATGGGATCTATCCCAGGTTGCTTAGGGAGGTGAGAGAGGAAATAGCTGAAGGCCTGACAGATATCTTTGTAGCATCCTTAAACACAGGTGAAATGCTGGTGGACTGGAGCGCTGCTCATGTTGTCTCCCTGTACAAGAAGTGTAGTAAGGATATTCCAGGTAACTACTGACCAGTGAGCCCGACGTCAATGGTGGGAATGTTGCTGGAGAAGGTATGGAGGGATAAAATCTATTTATATTTGGGAATGAATGGGCTTATCAGTAATAGGCAACATGGTCGTGTGTGTGTGTGTGTGAAGGCGGGGGGGTGGGGGGATTGGGAGATTGAGCGCTATCAACTTAATACAGTTCTTTGAGCAAGTGACCAAGTTGACAGATGAAGGAAGGTCTGTAGATGTCATATAAATGGACTTTAGTAAGGCATTAGATAAGATTCTCCATGGTAAGTGGAGAAAGTGAAGTCATATGGTGTGCAGGGTGTTCTAGCTAGTGGATAAAGAACTGATTGAGCAACAGGAGACAGAGAGTAGTAGTTGAAGGCAGTTTCTCAAAATGGAGAAAGGTGACCAGTGGTGTTCCACAGGGATCAGTGCTGTATATCACAAACAACAGTGATATACATAAATGATTTGGAAGAGGGCATTGTTGGTCTGATCAGTAAGTTTGCAGATGATGCTAAGACTAGTGGAATAGCAGAAAACAAATGGCTCTGTCAAAGAATACTGGCAAATATAGGTAGGCTGGAGACTTGGGCAGAGAAATAGCAGATGGAGTTCAATCCAGGCAAATTTGTGTTGATGCATTTTGGGAAGTCTTATTCTAGAGTGAACTATACTGTAAACAGAAGAGCTTTGGGAAGAGTTGATGCGCAGTGAGATCTGGGAATTCAGGACCATTGTACCCTCAAGGTGGCTGCACAAGTGGATAGTGTGGTCAAGAAGTCATATGGTATGATTGCGTTCATCAGACGGTGTATTGAGTATAAGAGCTGGCAGGTCATGTTAAAATTGCTCAAGACTTTGATTTGGCTGCATTTAGAATATTGTGTGCAGTTCTGTTCCACACATTACCAAAAGCATGTGGATGCTTTGGAGAGGGTGCAGAGAAGGTTTATAAGGATGTTGCCTGGTATGGAAGGTGCTTGCTATGAAGAGACGTTTAGTAGGTTAGGATTGTTTTCATTAGGAAAAGGAGGATTGTGGATGGACCTGATTGAGGTCTTCAAAATCATGGATGGTATAGACAGGGTGGATAGAGGTAAGCTTTTTCCAAAGGTGAGGGATTCAATAACGAGAGGTCATGTGTTCAAGGTGAGAGGTGGAAAGTAATTTACACAGAGGGTGGTAGGTGCCTGTAATGCGTTTCCAGCAGAGGTAGTAGAAGCAGGCACAGTAGATTCATTTAAGGTTCGTCTGGACAGATGTAAGTATAAATGGGGAGCAGAGGCATATAGATGCTTAGGAATTGGGTGATCGGTTAGACAGTGGATTTGGATTGACTCAAGTTTGGAGGGCCGAAGGGTTTGTTCCCTGGCTGCAAATTTTCTTTGTTCTTTGTAAACTGTTGCTATAAATTCTGTGTCTTACGATCTTATAATCCAAAACCACCCGATGAAGGAGCAGCACTCTGAAAGCTAGTGCTTGCAAATAAACCTTTTGGACCATAGCCTGGTTTTTAACTTTGAACATCCCAGTCCAACACCAGCACCTCCAGACCATGACTGCCCAATGAAGAGAGATGTTGCAAAATTGAGCTGCATTCTCTTGAATTTTGAGTTTTGATTTCATTGAAACCCACCAGACACTTAAAGGAAGAGACAGGGTAGATGCAGGTAATATGCTTCCAATGGCTGAAGAAGCTAGAACTGGGGAGAAAATTTAAAAACAGGTCAAAGCCAATTAGGTATTTGGCAAAAGAAGAAATTGTTTTACTCAGTGAGTTGTGAACTTTTCAAATTCTCTACCACAGAGGGCTGTGGAAGCTCAGACTTTGAGTGTGTTTAAGATATGGATTGATAGACTTCTGATTATCAGTGGCATTTTGGGTTTTGTAATGGAGTGAATAAAAGTTATTGAAGTGTTCAATGATTGTATTCAATAGCAGGGCAGGTTTGATGAGCTGAATGGGCTACTATTGTCCCTATGTGAGAAAAGTGTGGTTGTCTCCCAGCAGTCCTTTGACATGGCCCAGTAAATCTTCCATTAGCATCACCATTGGTGATTATTGCTGGCCTTCTCAATGATGCCTAAATCCCATGCACGAAAAGAAAACATGTTGGAGTGTTACACAAAGCACAGTGGTGGTTGTGGGTGACATTGTACGTCCTGCCTTTCTGGTTCTGGTTCACTCGTTGTGTTCTTGTACTGAGAACAGGAGGAAAAGTACACTACATTACTTTACAGCTTGTGTCGAATGCAATCATGTGAAGCTTTGAAGAACACGGTGTTTGTTGCTCATCAGATCAAAACATTTGGAATCGGTACAGGTGCTATTTGTCTCCCTCCCTTGTCCAGTTGCAGGCATTATTGCCTTTGATCATTCTATGTAATGATCATTACATAAAGATGACTAGTTAACAAAAGTAAAAGGTAAAGGGGAATTTGATCTAAAACTATTAAGGGACATAAAGCAGAGATCAGTGATGAACGTTTGCTTCTTGAACTGGCTGGAAGCTTATTGTACTCCCCAGGGGCTATATCACAACAAACAGTTCATTTGAAATGCATTAAATCCTGAACTTATAGGGTGTATTTGCGATGTTTGCTGAGGATCCAAAATGCAGAGATGTTGTGATCAATGAGGAGGTTAGTAATATAATCCAGGTGTGAGAGACTCGTACACTGTGCAGACACTTGGAAGGTGAGTTTAAAGGCTAAGAAATACAACGGTACTTGCATTACATCGATATTAACAATTTTCTCACGAATAAGGCACTGGGATCGAACATTTGGAAATCCCATTTGTTAATCACATGACAGATCAGATACTAAACATGTCTGCACCCTTCAATGGAAACAACAAGGGCCAACTGTAAAGAAATTGGTCTGGATGTTCCTGTATATTCATTGCTAACATTTCAGAAGGAACATTCGGAAAGGAGAAGAGGGTACATAGTTGCAGTTAGATGGTTAATTCAATACACGATAAAGAATACTAGTGTGTCCTTATAAATGACTCAGTTAGAATACGGTGAGGTCTGTTTCAAGTTCCTCACACATATTGATATTGAGGTTTTGTGAAGAGTGCAGGGAAGGTCACAAGATTGCTTACTGCATTGCAATAAGTTGGCGATCCAAACAGTCTCAAAAACCTGCAAGGACCATTACATTAGAAGGGCACAGACAAGATGGTAAATTGTTTGCATCTTCTAAAAGCATGAAGGGGCAAATTTGAATTTGAGAAAAAAATGCTGCTTCAACTTAATTAATTTGAGATACCAGAATCACCTTCTCAAATTATTTAAGAGTAATACAATGTTCCATATTAGGAAGGTCCAACTTTTCCTAAGAACTTTAGATTTCTGGACTGTACTTCTAACTTATTTTTGAATGCTTGCTGATTAACGTTCCGGAAGATTAAAGACTGAATATGTTTCTGGCTGGAGTGGAGATCCATTCATACCAGTGGTCGGCACCCTCTCATTTAATCAGGGCATGGGTAGATTCTTGATTAGTTTAGATCTCTTAAGATGGCCAGAGAGGATGTTGCCTGCAGATTACAAACTAAGATGACTACGTTATCTTGATTGGTACAGATTATTTGGCGACCTGTGACCCCACCATTACTTTGATCTCAGCATTGATGCCACTGTTGTTCAGTCAACGGAATTTGTCTGCATAAACTGGCTGACTTTGAGTTTGGACATATCGGACAAGCATCCACAACACTACATGTTTCTCTAACATTGGTGACCTCTTTCAGCCTTAGTGGAATTCTATGATACTCACCTCATTTGTCTTGGCATAATACAGTTGGAACAGGTAGTGAAGAGGTGCTCACAGTTTTCTTTTACATTGCTTTTATGTCATGCTAATCACCAATACCTCTGTACTGTTTCAGTTGGTAAACACAAGTGTACACAACACAGAGTTCACTAAAGTGTTGACTTCACTGCTAATAGTGGCTGAGGAGGAGGAGGCAGCTGCTGATCCTGCTGGCTTTGCCCCAGCTGCTACTGGTGCTGTTGGTGCTGTTTTTTTGCTGCTTATCTTGCTCCTCATCAGAGGTTCACAGTGGGGCATTCACTACCATGTCGGAATAGCTTCTGTAGCCACATGGCACTCCAAAAGGCAGAGCTGATGGACACTGAGATTCAATTGGCAGGAGGTGGCACTCAAAACAGGGTCTACACACAGAGTTAGCTTTTTCAACATGTGTGATTCCCAATGTGTCAGAAGACTCAGTCTGCCATGTCTCTCAGTCCTTCCAGGTCAATGCTGATATCTGCAGCTTCTAGGAGCAAGTCCTCCTTCCCAGTGGACCAGCTGGACATAACGTTGTCAGTGGAGATCAAGGTGCCTGTGATTGAAGTATCAGCCCCTGGTTCTCAGCCTCTCCCTGCAGTTCTGAGGTCACTTCTTCTGCAAAGAGAGAAATCAAAATTTTGGGTGTGAGAAATGGATTGTGAGGAAAGGAAGACATTCTCACCCTAGCTTGTGAGCACAGCAGTCCAAATGCCTCAGATGTCAGTTATGACCTGGCATGATTCCTGATGAAGGGCATTTTCCTGCTCCTTGGATGCTGCCTGACCTACAGTGCTTTTCCAGGACCAACTCTCGAAACTGATCTCCTGCATCTGCAGTCCTCACTTTCGCCTAGAAACTGGGATGGACCAGCAATATTCATACGATGGCTACAAGAATGGTTCAAAGGCTAGGAATACTGCAGCAAGTAACACACAACTCCTCATGCAGTCCAACACACAAGATAGGAGTGTGATGGAACACTCCCCATTTGTCTGGGTGAGTGTAGCTCCAATGATACTGAAGAAGGATAAAGCAGCCCATTTCTTTGGGACCACATCTACAAACATTGATTCACTCCACCACCTATGCTCAGTAGCAGCAGAGTGCACTATCTAAACGATGCACCACCGAAATTCACCAAAGATCCTGAGATAGCACCTTCCATACCATAATACTGCCATCTAGAAGGACACGATCCTCATACACATGTAAGTTGCCCTCCAAGCCACTTCCATCCTAAGTTGGAAAAGTATCGCTGTTCCTCGAGTGTCATGAGTTCAAAATGCTTGAATTCCCTCCTTAAAGTCTGTGGACATACCTCCAGTGCATGAACTAATGTTGTTCTAGAAGGAAACTCATCACTAGTTTCTCAAGAAATTTAGGGATAGAACATAGAAGGATACAGCGCAGTACAGGCCCTTCGGCCCTCGATGTTGCGCCGACCGAATCCTACCTAACCTATACTAGCCCAATAACTTCCAAATGCCTATCCAATGCCCGCTTAAATGACCATAAAGAAGGAGAGTTCACCACTGATACGGGCAGGGCATTCCATGAACTCACAACCCGCTGTGTGAAGAATCTACCCCTAACATCTGTCCTATACCTACCACCCCTTAATTTAAAGCTATGTCCCCTAGTAACACCTGACTCCATTAGCGGTAAAAGGTTCTTAGTATCTACCCTATCTAAACCCCTAATCATCTTATACACTTCTATCAGATCTCCCCTAAACCTTCTCTTCTCCAATGAGAACAGCCCCAAGTGCCTCAGCCTTTCCTCATAAGATTTTCCTACCATTCCAGGCAACATCCTGGTAAACCTCCTCTGCACTCGTTCTAAAGCTTCCACATCCTTCCTATAGTATGGCGACCAAAACTGCACACAATACTCCAGATGAGGCCTCACCAGAGTCTTATACAACTGCAACATGACCTCAGGACTCCGGAACTCAATTCCTCTGCCAATAAAGCCCAGTACACCATATGCCTTCCTCACAGCACTGTTTACCTGGGTGGCAACTTTCAGAGATCTGTGTACATAGACACCAAGATCCCTCTGCTCATCCACACTACCAAGTAGCCTACCATTAGCCCAGTAATCCATCATCTTGTTATTCCTACCAAAGTGAACGACTTCGCACTTAGCTACATTGAATTCCATTTGCCACATTTCCGCCCAGCTCTGCAACTTATCTATATCCCGCTGTAACCTACCACTTCCTTCCTCACTATCCACAACTCCACCGACTTTCGTGTCATCCGCAAACTTGCTTACCCAGCTTTCAAGTCCTTCCTCTAGATCATTTATAAAGATAACAAAAAGCAATGGTCCCAAAACAGATCCTTGTGGTACACCGCTAGTAACTGCGCTCCAAGATGAACATAATCCATCAACTACTACCCTCTGTCTCCTTCCAGCCAGCCAATTCCTAATCCAAACCTCTAATGTATCCTCAATGCCATACCTCCGAAGTTTTAGCATTAGCCTACCATGGGGAACCTTATCGAACGCCTTACTAAAATCCATATACACAACATCTACTGCTTTACCCTCGTCCACTTCCTTAGTCTCCTTCTCAAAGAACTCAATAAGGTTTGTGAGGCACGACCTGCCCTTCACAAAACCATGCTGGCTATCCCTGATCACGTTATTCCTACCCAGATGTTCATAAATCTTATCCCTTACCATTCTCTCTAAGACTTTGCCCACCACTGAAGTCAGACTCACTGGCCTATAGTTACTAGGGCTATCCCTACTCCCTTTCTTGAACAATGGGACCACATTCGCTATCCTCCAGTCCTCTGGTACTATTCCCGTTGACAATGACGACATAAAAATCCAGGCCAATGGCTCTGCTATCTCCTCCCTAGCTTCCCATAGGATCCTGGGGTAAATGCCATCAGGCCCAGGAGACTTATCTATATTCATCCTTTCCAATATTCCCAAAACCTCTTCCCTGCATATTTCCAGGGCATCCATTCTAATTATTTGTGATTCCATATTCACATCAGCAACAGTGTCCTGTTCCTGAGTGAATACTGATGAAAAGTACTGATTTAATGTCTCTCCAATCTCCTCTGCCTCCACACACAACTTCCCACTACTATCCTTGACTGGACCGATACCTACCCTAGTCATCCTTTTATTCTTGACATACCTATAGAAAGCCTTTGGGTTTTCCCTAATCCTACCAGCTAAAGACTTTTCATGTCCCCTTCTCGCTTCTCTTAGCTCCCTCTTTAGCTCCTTCCTGGCTACCTTATAACTCTCAATCGCCCCTACTGAACCTTCACGCCTCATCTTTACATATGCCGCCTTCTTCCCTTTCACAAGGGACTCCAATTCCTTACTAAACCACGGCTGCCTCACAAGGCCCTTTACACCATGCCTGACTGGTACATACCTATCGAGGACACGCAGTAGCTGCTCCTTGAACACTCCCCACATCTCATTAGTGTTCTTCTCTTGAAGCCTGTTTTTCCAATCCACACATCCTAAGTCATGCCTCACTGCATCATAATTTCCCTGCCCCCAGCTATAGCTCTTGCCCTGCGGCGCACGATTATCCCTCTCCATCACTAAAGTAAAACTCACCGAGTTGTGGTCACTGTCCCCGAAGTGCTCACCTACCTCCAAGTCTAACACCTGGCCTGGTTCATTACCTAGAACCAAATCCAATATAGCCTCCCCTCTTGTTGGCCTGTCGACATATTGTGTCAGGAAACCCTCCTGCACACATTGTACAAACACCGACCCATCTAATGAACTCGAGCTATAGCTCTCCCAGTCAATATCTGGGAAGTTAAAGACCCCCATAACAACCACCCTGCTACCTTCACTCTTTTCCTGAATCATCCTCGCAATATTATCCTCTACTTCTCTAGGACTATTAGGAGGCCTGTAGAAAACACCTAACAGGGTGACCTCACCTTTCCTATTTCTAACCTCAGCCCAAACTACCTCAGATGGCAAGTCCTCTTCCATCGTCCATTCCACTGCTGTGATACTGTCTTTGACAAGTAATGCCACGCCTCCCCCTTTTTTACCCCCATGTCTGATCCTACTAAAACATTTGAACCCTGGAACGTGCAACAGCCATTCTTGTCCCTGTTCTACCCACGTCTCTGTAATGGCCACAACATCGAAGTCCCAGGTACCAACCCACGCTGCAAGTTCACCTACCTTATTCCTTATACTTCTGGCATTGAAGTATACACACTTCAATCCACCTTTCTGGTTACAGGCACCCTCCTTAGAGATCGCTGCATTATTCCTAACCTCCCTACACTCAAGGTCCTGTACCCTAAAGCTACAGTCCTGGTTCCCATGCCCCCGCGGAGTTAGTTTAAACCCTCCCAAAGAGCACTAGCAAACCTCCCCCCAAGGATACTGGTGCCCCTCAGGTTCAAGTGTAGACCATCCTTTTTATAGAGGTCCCACCTTCCCCAGAAAGGACCCCAGTTGTCCAGAAACCGGAATCCCTCCCTCCTGCACCATCCCTCTAGCCACGCATTTAACTGCTCTCTCTCCCTGTTCCTCGACTCGCTATAACATGGCACGGGTAACAAACCAGAGACTACAACTCTGTTTGTTCTAACTCTGAGCTTCCAACCTAGCTCCCTGAAAGCCTGTCTGACATCCTCACCCTTCTTCCTACCTATATCGTTGGTGCCAACGTGGACCACGATCTGGGGCTGCTCCCCCTCCCCCTTAAGGACCCAGAAAACACGATCAGCGACATCACGTACCCTTGCACCTGGGAGGCAACATACCAAACGTGAGTCCCTGTCGCCCCCACAAAACCGTCTGTCTGTACCCCTCACTATCGAGTCCCCAACTATTGCTCTACCTTTCTCCACCCTACCCTTCTGAGCAACGGGGCCAGGCTCCGTGCCAGAGGCCTGAACCTCGTTGCTTGCCCCTGGTAAGTCATCCCCCCCACAAGTATCCAAAACGGTATACTTGTTCTTGAGGGGAATGACCGCAGGGGGTCCCTGCACTGGCTTCCTCCTCCCACTCCCCCTCACTGTCACCCATCTATCTTGAACTTTCGGAGTAACTACTTGCCTAAAGCTTCGATCTATGACCTCCTCTGCCTCCCGAATGATCCGCAGTTCATCCAACTCCAGCTCCAGTTCCCTAACACGGGTTTGGAGGAGCTGGAGATGGGTGCACTTCTTGCAAGTGTACTCAGCAGGGACGCTAATGGCTTCCCTCACCTCATACATGTTGCAAGAGGAACATTGCCCTCTCTGCACTGCCATCCCTCTAAAAGTAAGCTTTCCTTAAAAAAAAACAACAAAAACCAACTAAATCTAAAGAAACAAACAAGGAAAATGCAGCACTTACCGGCTAGTCACAATTGGTCTTATTATTAGGTTAGAGGAGGTGGAAGGGTGGGAGGCACTACTCGTGTAGTGCCTCGGGTGACTCGCCTACGCGTTTAAGTAAGGGGAGAAAAAACCTTACCCAGGTAACCTAGCGCGCCTTCCGGGTCTGCTACCGCTTTTTTGAAGGAAAACTTTAAATTTTTAACTAATAAATAAGCGACCAAACTTACCCACCAGCCGTCGCGAAGTCTTCCGAGAGACTGAGATGGGCAATAAATCCTGTGATGCTCGCATCCAACAAATCAAGTAAAGAAAAACTAGCATTGGCTGCTGACAGGAAACAGAAAATGATTCCTGAGTACAATCCTCAGAGACATTTCTTGTTTCCAGCACAGCTATGCAGATTTAAAATGAATATTTAGTCACTCAGGAGAATTGCATCATAACAGGATAATATCATCATGGTTAAACCATGGTTTCTGAATTTTTTCTGATCATTATTTTTGATTTATCCCATGATCTATCTTATTCTGATTCTATATGCTGTCTAACAAAATAGAGGATCCAGGGGATGAGAGCCAGCCGCCTCACAGTGCAAAGAAATGACCAATGGCAATTGATACGGTGGCCAATCTACTCTGACAGAATCAGTTATTTCTGTCAAAACCTTTTCTTCAACAATTCTATGATTTGATGGCTCCCCACATTATGGCAACAACTGTGCACTGTCTGTATGGCTTCACCCATCTGCTTTTTCAAAATTGCTGTCTGGACCTTAGCAGTTCACTAATAAGCTCTGCAAGAGATCTTAAGTCATGCAGAGTTACTGGGTTGGAGGTTCTCCTCATCTCTGCCCTCACTTTGAAAATGGAAGTGCAATCCCACAGGTATTGGAACACTGATATCCCATCAGTAATTAATATCAAAAGCATGTGATTAAAAAGCAAGTTCTGAATTTAAGAGGCTTTCAAGAGATCAGATTTCAAAGCTCTTTGTCTCATATCCAGACCAGGATGGAAGTAATAAAGGTGCACCAATTTATATAGCAAGACCAGAAAGTGCTGAGAAAAGATGGACTATATCAAAGACCACGTCCCATTGGGTATTTGAAGCAGGCAGTGTGCTCAAGCAGCACATACATGCAAGCCTCAGTACGCGACGTTCAACATCAGATGTAATTCTGTTGCTGGACAATGTTTATAAATGATTTAAACTGTACTAAGAATTACACTAGAAACGAATTTAAGATAGTCAAGCTTGCGTAGATGTATTTGCACTTAGCAGACAATACATTCATTGACACACAGGATATAACTGTAAGCCCAAGGAATTCATGCATACGTTGCACCTATTTCATCAAAAAATTGGGCCATAATACTGCCAATCCCTGCTGCCGTTTTGCTGTATCTCCATGTCAATGACTGACAAACAATCATCATTGTTTTCATGCCATATAAAATGGCACCTCTTTTTCATCAAGTCTCAAGCCTTCGGGAAGGCAATCAAAAAGTTAACCATATTAATTAACATTAAGAATAGATAATACAGCGACTTGAAAGCAGTTTTTTAAGTTTGGTGTGGATGTATGGATATTTTGTTATCTTTGCAATTTGCCAGTGACATCAACTTCCAATTATGTTTTGCAATGTGTGGATAATTTACTGAAGTGTGCACATTAAATTCTTTAGCACAACGATGTGTCCAACCTAAATGTGGCTGACTTTTACACAGCCAGCAGGAAAACTAGCAGATTATTATTTAGCTATGCAGCATAGAGGAAAAGTTATCTATGATTGGAGAAATTGGAGAGGGAAAGGAATGGGTTAATGGGGAAGCATTGTCTATTGTGAGTAAGGACTTATTCAAGGCAGTAGGAGGCAAACCTTATAAGGCATGCAGACAAAATGACACAAAAAGACACTTCCAGATGATGTATGATAAGGAACCTCATGAAAGCTGAAGTCATAAATAAGAGCCCACAGCATTGGAGGTAATTCTGTCATCACTTAATGATGAAATATGAGAATGTTGCCATCATTGTCTTGCTTTCTTGCAACTAATACATTGACCAACTTTGGCATTGCTTTTTTATTGGCTGGGGCCATGTCTTGAACCTCGAATGTGATTTTCTGACAGTTGAGTGATGACATCTGTGAAACACAGGTCTATTACTTGACGGTGGTGACACAGCATGGCAGAGTCTGCATGCACCATTGCATTCCTCATGATAAAATCATCAGTAAAGAGGGAAAGGAATGCAGCCCTGTTGTACTCCTGTGATGGAGAGTAGTAGTAGAAGGGAGTTTCTCAAAAGGAGAACTGTGATCAGAGGTGTTCCACAGGGGTCCGTGTTGGGACCACTGTTGTTTGTGATTTGGAGGAAGGTATAGCTGGTCTGATTAGCAAATTTGCAGATGAGACTAAGATTGGTGAGTAGCAGATAGTGAATAAGACTGTCGGAAAATACAGCAAAATATAGATAGAATGCCAAATTGGACAGAGAAGTGGCAGATGGATTTCAATCCGGGCAAATGTGAGGCGATGCATTTTGGAAGATTCAATTCAAGAGAGAACAATACAGGAAAAGTAAATGTCCTGTGGAAAATTGATGGAGAGAGATCTGGGTGTTCATGTGCATTGTTCCCTGAAGGTAGCAACATAGGTCAACAGAGTGGTCAGGAATAAAGTCTGCTTTCCTTCATCGGGTTGTTGAGTACAAGAGTTAGCAGGCCATTTTCCAGATGCCTAGGGCTTTGGTTTGGCCACATTTGGAATATTGCGTATATTTCTGGTCACCACATTACCAAAAGGAAGTGGATGCTTTGGAGAGGGTGCCGAGGAGGTTCACCAGGATGTTGCCTGGCCTGGAGGGCACTATTCACAATGAGTGGTTGAGTATATGAGGATTATTTTCATTAGAAAGATGAAGAATGAGAGGGGACCTGATTGATGCCAACTAAATCATGAGAGGCATAGACAGAGAGAATAGCAAGAAGCTTTTTCCCAGAGTGCGAGATTCATTTACTTGGGGTCATGAGTTCAAAGTGAGCGGGGAAAGGGTTAGGAGAGATATGCGTGAAAAGTTCTTTACACAGAACATGGTGGGTGCCTGGAACGCATTGCCTGCACCAGTGGTATAGGCAGGCCCAACAGTGTCATTTAAGATGTATCTTGACAAATACATGAATGGGCAGACAGCAGAGGGATACAGACCCTTAGAAAATAGGCAACAGTTTTAGATAGAAGATCTGGATTGGCCCAGGCTTGGTGGGGCCTGTAATTTTCTTTGTTCTTTGTGCTCTTAGATAACCTTCCTCACTGTGCACTGTACCACCAATTTTGGAGTTGTCCACAAACATACTAACCATGCCTCTCATACTCTCATCCAAAATATTACTATAAACAATGAACAACCGTGGACTCAGCACTGATCCTTACAGCACACTGCTAGGCACAGGGCTCCAGTCTGAACAATAACTCTCTACCACCACCCTCTGTCAGCTACTGTCAAGTCAATGTTTTGTACAATTGACTAGCTTTCCTTGAATCCCTTTTGATCTAACCTTACTTAGCAGTCAACCATGCGGAATCTTGTTGGACGCCTTGCTGAATTCCTTGTAGACAATATTACCGTTGTCTTCTCAATCTTCTTGACCAGCTCTTCAAATTTAACTGTAGCCCCAAACTATAAGATCACTTTAATCTCTGATATCAGACAGCAATGGGCCTGATGTAGCAACCACTTCTCTCCCTTCCGATAGGCACTTCCTATCTTCCTGCCAGTGGGACAGAGATTCTTGACCTACCTGATCACAACTTAAAGTTCTGCTCCCAAAAGCTTCTGCCCACCTCAAATTCTTCTGAAATCTGCCAAAACTCTTGCAGATAGTTTTTGTCTTGGTTTCTTTCATCTAAAACTGAAATTAAATTAGCAAAAGATTGCAATTTTTTGTTTTGCATTTAAATTGCAAATTTCACAAGTTGCTGCTAATACCAAAATATTCCCTCTGATGTCAGTGCTGCAGGGCTGCTGGAAATCAGAATGACATAACAAAGGAAAATAAATGCTCTTGAAAAAAAATTGGTGATAATGTGACAAGATTGATGGCTAATGTATCAATTACAGCTTAGAAATTACAATTGAAGATTACTGCATAGTCAAAGAAAATGTGAAGACGTTTGAAATGTCATCACAAACTGGTCAGTTGTTTCTAATGGCTACAGAATCTGAAGAAACAAACTATACTCAGTGGAAAATTCAATGTCAACTAAGTTTTCAGAAATAACTCGGCATGAACGAGTTGGACCGAAGGGTCTGTTTCCTTACTGTACATCTCTATAACTATGACTCGCCTACGCGTTTAAATAAGGGGAGAAAAAACCTTACCCAGGTAACCTAGCGCGCCTTCCGGGTCTGCTACCGCTTTTTTGAAGGAAAACTTTAAATTTTTAACTAATAAATAAGCGACCAAACTTACCCACCAGCCGTCGCGAAGTCTTCCGAGAGACTGAGGCCTACAACTCGGAGCCCGCGTTTAAATAAGGGGAGAGAGAAAAAAACCTTACCCAGGTAACCTAGCGCGCCTTCCGGGTCTGCTACCGCTTTTTTGAAGGAAAACTTTAAATTTTTAACTAATAAATAAGCGACCAAACTTACCCACCAGCCGTCGCGAAGTCTTCCGAGAGACTGAGGCCTACAACTCGGAGCCCGCGTTTAAATAAGGGGAGAGAGAAAAAAACCTTACCCAGGTAACCTAGCGCGCCTTCCGGGTCTGCTACCGCTTTTTTGAAGGAAAACTTTAAATTTTTAACTAATAAATAAGCGACCAAACTTACCCACCAGCCGTCGCGAAGTCTTCCGAGAGACTGAGATGGGCAATAAATCCTGTGATGCTCGCATCCAACAAATCAAGTAAAGAAAAACTAGCATTGGCTGCTGACAGGAAACAGAAAATGATTCCTGAGTACAATCCTCAGAGACATTTCTTGTTTCCAGCACAGCTATGCAGATTTAAAATGAATATTTAGTCACTCAGGAGAATTGCATCATAACAGGATAATATCATCATGGTTAAACCATGGTTTCTGAATTTTTTCTGATCATTATTTTTGATTTATCCCATGATCTATCTTATTCTGATTCTATATGCTGTCTAACAAAATAGAGGATCCAGGGGATGAGAGCCAGCCGCCTCACAGTGCAAAGAAATGACCAATGGCAATTGATACGGTGGCCAATCTACTCTGACAGAATCAGTTATTTCTGTCAAAACCTTTTCTTCAACAATTCTATGATTTGATGGCTCCCCACATTATGGCAACAACTGTGCACTGTCTGTATGGCTTCACCCATCTGCTTTTTCAAAATTGCTGTCTGGACCTTAGCAGTTCACTAATAAGCTCTGCAAGAGATCTTAAGTCATGCAGAGTTACTGGGTTGGAGGTTCTCCTCATCTCTGCCCTCACTTTGAAAATGGAAGTGCAATCCCACAGGTATTGGAACACTGATATCCCATCAGTAATTAATATCAAAAGCATGTGATTAAAAAGCAAGTTCTGAATTTAAGAGGCTTTCAAGAGATCAGATTTCAAAGCTCTTTGTCTCATATCCAGACCAGGATGGAAGTAATAAAGGTGCACCAATTTATATAGCAAGACCAGAAAGTGCTGAGAAAAGATGGACTATATCAAAGACCACGTCCCATTGGGTATTTGAAGCAGGCAGTGTGCTCAAGCAGCACATACATGCAAGCCTCAGTACGCGACGTTCAACATCAGATGTAATTCTGTTGCTGGACAATGTTTATAAATGATTTAAACTGTACTAAGAATTACACTAGAAACGAATTTAAGATAGTCAAGCTTGCGTAGATGTATTTGCACTTAGCAGACAATACATTCATTGACACACAGGATATAACTGTAAGCCCAAGGAATTCATGCATACGTTGCACCTATTTCATCAAAAAATTGGGCCATAATACTGCCAATCCCTGCTGCCGTTTTGCTGTATCTCCATGTCAATGACTGACAAACAATCATCATCTTTTTTTCATGCCATATAAAATGGCACCTCTTTTTCATCAAGTCTCAAGCCTTCGGGAAGGCAATCAAAAAGTTAACCATATTAATTAACATTAAGAATAGATAATACAGCGACTTGAAAGCAGTTTTTTAAGTTTGGTGTGGATGTATGGATATTTTGTTATCTTTGCAATTTGCCAGTGACATCAACTTCCAATTATGTTTTGCAATGTGTGGATAATTTACTGAAGTGTGCACATTAAATTCTTTAGCACAACGATGTGTCCAACCTAAATGTGGCTGACTTTTACACAGCCAGCAGGAAAACTAGCAGATTATTATTTAGCTATGCAGCATAGAGGAAAAGTTATCTATGATTGGAGAAATTGGAGAGGGAAAGGAATGGGTTAATGGGGAAGCATTGTCTATTGTGAGTAAGGACTTATTCAAGGCAGTAGGAGGCAAACCTTATAAGGCATGCAGACAAAATGACACAAAAAGACACTTCCAGATGATGTATGATAAGGAACCTCATGAAAGCTGAAGTCATAAATAAGAGCCCACAGCATTGGAGGTAATTCTGTTATCACTTAATGATGAAATATGAGAATGTTGCCATCATTGTCTTGCTTTCTTGCAACTAATACATTGACCAACTTTGGCATTGCTTTTTTATTGGCTGGGGCCATGTCTTGAACCTCGAATGTGATTTTCTGACAGTTGAGTGATGACATCTGTGAAACACAGGTCTATTACTTGACGGTGGTGACACAGCATGGCAGAGTCTGCATGCACCATTGCATTCCTCATGATAAAATCATCAGTAAAGAGGGAAAGGAATGCAGCCCTGTTGTACTCCTGTGATGGAGAGTAGTAGTAGAAGGGAGTTTCTCAAAAGGAGAACTGTGATCAGAGGTGTTCCACAGGGGTCCGTGTTGGGACCACTGTTGTTTGTGATTTGGAGGAAGGTATAGCTGGTCTGATTAGCAAATTTGCAGATGAGACTAAGATTGGTGAGTAGCAGATAGTGAATAAGACTGTCGGAAAATACAGCAAAATATAGATAGAATGGCAAATTGGACAGAGAAGTGGCAGATGGATTTCAATCCGGGCAAATGTGAGGCGATGCATTTTGGAAGATTCAATTCAAGAGAGAACAATACAGGAAAAGTAAATGTCCTGTGGAAAATTGATGGAGAGAGATCTGGGTGTTCATGTGCATTGTTCCCTGAAGGTAGCAACATAGGTCAACAGAGTGGTCAGGAATAAAGTCTGCTTTCCTTCATCGGGTTGTTGAGTACAAGAGTTAGCAGGCCATTTTCCAGATGCCTAGGGCTTTGGTTTGGCCACATTTGGAATATTGCGTATATTTCTGGTCACCACATTACCAAAAGGAAGTGGATGCTTTGGAGAGGGTGCCGAGGAGGTTCACCAGGATGTTGCCTGGCCTGGAGGGCACTATTCACAATGAGTGGTTGAGTATATGAGGATTATTTTCATTAGAAAGATGAAGAATGAGAGGGGACCTGATTGATGCCAACTAAATCATGAGAGGCATAGACAGAGAGAATAGCAAGAAGCTTTTTCCCAGAGTGCGAGATTCATTTACTTGGGGTCATGAGTTCAAAGTGAGCGGGGAAAGGGTTAGGAGAGATATGCGTGAAAAGTTCTTTACACAGAACATGGTGGGTGCCTGGAACGCATTGCCTGCACCAGTGGTATAGGCAGGCCCAACAGTGTCATTTAAGATGTATCTTGACAAATACATGAATGGGCAGACAGCAGAGGGATACAGACCCTTAGAAAATAGGCAACAGTTTTAGATAGAAGATCTGGATTGGCCCAGGCTTGGTGGGGCCTGTAATTTTCTTTGTTCTTTGTGCTCTTAGATAACCTTCCTCACTGTGCACTGTACCACCAATTTTGGAGTTGTCCACAAACATACTAACCATGCCTCTCATACTCTCATCCAAAATATTACTATAAACAATGAACAACCGTGGACTCAGCACTGATCCTTACAGCACACTGCTAGGCACAGGGCTCCAGTCTGAACAATAACTCTCTACCACCACCCTCTGTCAGCTACTGTCAAGTCAATGTTTTGTACAATTGACTAGCTTTCCTTGAATCCCTTTTGATCTAACCTTACTTAGCAGTCAACCATGCGGAATCTTGTTGGACGCCTTGCTGAATTCCTTGTAGACAATATTACCGTTGTCTTCTCAATCTTCTTGACCAGCTCTTCAAATTTAACTGTAGCCCCAAACTATAAGATCACTTTAATCTCTGATATCAGACAGCAATGGGCCTGATGTAGCAACCACTTCTCTCCCTTCCGATAGGCACTTCCTATCTTCCTGCCAGTGGGACAGAGATTCTTGACCTACCTGATCACAACTTAAAGTTCTGCTCCCAAAAGCTTCTGCCCACCTCAAATTCTTCTGAAATCTGCCAAAACTCTTGCAGATAGTTTTTGTCTTGGTTTCTTTCATCTAAAACTGAAATTAAATTAGCAAAAGATTGCAATTTTTTGTTTTGCATTTAAATTGCAAATTTCACAAGTTGCTGCTAATACCAAAATATTCCCTCTGATGTCAGTGCTGCAGGGCTGCTGGAAATCAGAATGACATAACAAAGGAAAATAAATGCTCTTGAAAAAAAATTGGTGATAATGTGACAAGATTGATGGCTAATGTATCAATTACAGCTTAGAAATTACAATTGAAGATTACTGCATAGTCAAAGAAAATGTGAAGACGTTTGAAATGTCATCACAAACTGGTCAGTTGTTTCTAATGGCTACAGAATCTGAAGAAACAAACTATACTCAGTGGAAAATTCAATGTCAACTAAGTTTTCAGAAATGACTCGGCATGAACGAGTTGGACCGAAGGGTCTGTTTCCTTACTGTACATCTCTATAACTATGACATGCCCCTCTTTCAAACTCCAAAGTCCTCCTCACTAAGCTCTGGGGTTCGTGTCAAAGTTAGAAGTGCTGTCTCTCAGATTAATCAAGCAACAGCTTGTCATCTTCATTCAAATGGAATCATACCTTACAAACACTATCCCAATCATCATGATCAATATCCCTTGGATACCACCCAGAGACTATGGCACAGTCGTGTGAGTAAGTGGGAATTGTTTTGGCACTACTCAACATTGACTCCTGACACTTTGAAATCATAAAGTCATAGAGTCACAAAGATGTACAGCACAGAAACAGACCTTCAGTCCAACTTGTCCATGTCGATCAGATATCCTAAATTAATCTAGTCCCATTTGGTAGCACTTTGCCCATATCTCTCCAAACTCTTCCTTTTCATATACCTATTCAGATGCCCTTTAAATGTGTAACTGTACAAGCCCCTACCACTTCATCTGGCAGATCATTCCATACATGCACCACCCTCTGTGTGAAAAAGATGCCTCTTAAGTCTCTTTTAAATCTTACCCCTCCCACCCTAAACCTATGCCCTCTAGTTTAGGACTACCTCACCCTAGGGAACAGACCACTTACCCTATCCATGCTCCTCATGATTTTATAAACCTCAATAAAGTCATCCCTCATTCTCCAATGCTCCAGGAAAAACCACCCCAACCTATTCAGCCTCTCCCTATAGCTTAGACCCTCTACTCTTACAACATCCTGGTAAGTCATTTCTGAATCCTTTCATGTTTCACCACATCCTTCCCTGACAAATGGGAAGAGCTCATGGCCATCTTAGTAGAGGACATGCGCAAATGGGGAGACCAAGCTCTGATTAGAGCAAAGCCAGCAAACCAATACACTGCGTGAAGGGAATGGGAGTGCAAGACATGGTACAAACTGAAGAGCCAATGGCAGGCATCTCATATTACAAAGGGGACAAGATCTCCAGCATTTGAATCAAGTCTACTAACCAGATCAAATCATCACGAATAATTAGTAACCTGCGACTGAGATGCAGCATGTACCCGACCTGATCAATCCTGACCTGGGACAGGACAAACAGAATAACTCTTATAGAATCAGGTCAAACATAGGCAAAGAAAATTCCTGCTGGTGACCACTACACAACATTGCCTTACCTTGCCCTACTCAGGTGATGAATCAGTACTCTTCCATGTTGAACATTGCTGGAGGTTGCATTGATGCTGAATGGTTACACAAAGTAATAGAGTCATAGAGTCAGACAGAATGGAAACAGACCCTGTGGTCAGACTTACACATGCCGACAAAGTTGCCCAAACTAAACTAAGCCCACGTGCTTGCATTATCTTGAAGGGGAACTTCAATGCCCATCACCACTCATGATCTTGTGTTACCACTACTGTTTGAGCTGGCTGAGTCCTAAATGGCTTAGATACGACATTGGGATTACAGCAGGTGGTGAAGAGACAAAGAAGAATAAACTTATTTGACGTTATCCTCATCAGTTGTTGAAAAGTGTAGTCTCACTTTCTCCTAGTTTATCCTCACCAGTCAAATTGCTGCTGATCCATCTGTCCATGGCAGTCTCAGTACGTGTGACCATCGGACAGTAGTGTAGAGAAATTCCATCTTTACCCTGAGGATTCTTCCACCGTGTTGTGTGACATGAACATCGTTCTGAATATTTTGAACAAATCTAGCAACTGAACAGAATTGGCTGAAAAACAATCTGTAACATGAAAATAAAACAAATAACGAAAGATGCTGGAAACCTGAAATAAAGGCAGAGATTGCTGGAGAAACACAGCAGGTCTGGCAGCATCCATGGAAAGAAAGCAGAATTAATGTTCTGTATCCAATGAGAAAAAGTCAGTTAGACAGATAAAGGGAGGGATTCTGGTTAGCCAGAGAAAATGTAAAGATGATAATGGTGTCCACGTGTAAGTGAAAATAGATGGGCTGCTGAAAGAAACCTGACAGGGCCTGTGTTGTGAGGATGGGAAAGGGCATAGAGGAAGGTGTTCAGGTTTTTAAAATTGTTGAACTCAATACTGAGTCCTGAAGGCTGCAGGTTCCCAAGCAGAAAATGAAATGCATTCCTTCCAGACTGAAGTATTTGCAACAACTGTCAGCCAGATGTGCTGAGGGAATGATCCATCTCAGACTCCTTCAGAGTTCCCCAGCAGCAGGAATGCAAGTCTTCAACCAATTTGATTCACTCCATGTGATACCAATAAATACACAAAGACACGGGATACGACAGAGGCTATTGGACCCTGACGATATTCTGACAATTGTACTGAAGACTTGTACTCCAGAATTTTCCGCACTCTTAACCAAGCTACAACACTGACATTTTCTCTACAATGTGAACAATTACTCAAGTTATTGCACGTTCCAACCAGAAAAATAAGCTGCCAGTATCATCCATTTCATGCTCCCAACTTCCATTCCCTTGTCTTCACTCTTCTAGTTTTAACTTCTGTTTCTACTTTTAATCATCAAAGTAAAAATATCAGTTTAACTGGAATATCATAGCATAGACTTGTATAACCAATTGATTGTGAAGCAGGCAGGAGAATTTAGAGGGCACTTCACAGTTTTCTGTTCATGATATGTGGGATCAGAATAACATTCTCCATCACATACAATTGGGAAAGTTATGGAAATGGAATGACCCAAAACCTACAACAGATACCTTAAAATGCAGGCCAAACCTCAGCACAATCACAGAGCTGAGTTGTGCAGATGTGGGTTGAATTCAGGCATAAAGTCAAAGACAATGATTCAGTGAGAGGGATTCCAACATTGTCTAACTGCTACCGGAGGACAATGGTGCTAGGAAATACCATTCCCTGCCATTGACTGTTGTAGTCATGAAATTGAGCACTGTGGGATATAGGTAAAGTAGTGTTACTTCTGCAATCATAACTACTTATGCAAGGTAAATGAACTCACACCAGTGTATAATTGTTTCAGCCAAGAGCTGAGTCAACAAGAATGAAAACTATGCAAAGGAAATACATAATTGTTTTTGTATTAGCTAAAATGTGCATACAAGAATGAAATGTGTCTGCAAACAATGGTAGATGTTACAGACAAGTAGATAAGGTGCTGTGAGGGGAGGGGGTTAGGCTAGATATGCCTGTATAAACATTAGTTATAAGCATCTATTTCCCGCTTCGGCAAAAATAAGGACAAACCACAATCAAGAAGTCATGAGGTCATAAGGTCATAACAAGTATGGATAGTGAAGAAGGATATACCTAACAATGGACCACAGCAGGATGTGGTCAAATGGCCTTGTGAGGCCAGGAATAAGCATTTTGTCACAGACAAGGTCAGATAAGGCAAGAGATAAACAAAAATAATGGGCATTGGTCTTAGAGAAGTGGGAGATGTAAACAGGGGAGGAGCAGTGGGAGGAGAGAATAGGAACAAATTACATAAATATTGTGTACTGGTTGAATTCAGTGTGTGTGTGACTGCCTTTGTACACAGCTGAAAAATGTGTTGCTGGAAAAGCGCAGAAGGTCAGGCAGCTTCCAAGGAGCAGGAGAATCGTCGTTTCAGGCACAAGTCCTTCTTCAGGAATGAACTTTGTACACAGTAGACACCACACTCCTCTTGCAAGACCGAAATAAATGACACTACTGATTCAGATCTTGTCTCGGACTGAAATTATTGAAGTGAGTGAGCTTCATTTCTCACAAGCACTGAATAAAGTATTAGGTGAATCTGGCCATTGTTACTGTAATGAATTCCCTTTGAGGAAGGAAATGATTTTACAACCAAGTGCTGCTTCCATGTCATTGATAGCCACTTTAAAGAATCATACCTGTGTTAGAACTCTTGCTGATTTGCATTTTTTAAATTTTTATTTGTGTTCTTTTATTGATTTTGAATTGTGAGCTGGAAATTACTTGTGGATTTTGGGACAACCTGTGAGAATAGGAAAAGAACAGAACAATCAAAATTTTTGAGGCCAAGCCTGAAGGATAATTGTAGGCGAAGCCTTTATTAAAAAGTAAGAGCATTTTGTTTAAACAGATAGCTGAAGATAGTTGTTAATGAGGTCATACCTGGGAATTGTTTCCATCAAGTCGGGAAGACACCCCGAGTTCAAACAGATGGCATTTGTTGAATGCTAATTGAGGCCATGGGAAGATTTGATCAATCTATCAGGACAGGAACAGAATTCATGCTTATTTTGAACATTGTGTCCGAGAGCTGGTTCTGGGGTGCTGCTAAGACTGCATGAAGGTTTGAAAACTCCCTACCTAATCTGCTACACCCAAAGAGTAGAAAGCTGAGTCCAAAGTATTGCTGCCTTTGCCTCTTTAAACTGAGATGGTGACCCTGATCAACATTTCAAAATGAAGCTGAAGAGTCTAAATTTTTGTCTGTGAAATCACACATTGTGAAACGTATTTAAGTAATCTGACCAGTTTTGTTATTGTCTTTTATTTATCCATAACTGACTTTGTTGTCTGCCTTTTATGTGAATTAGGGCTGAAACAAATATCTGGGTTTTAAAGCACAGATATTAGCTAGCTTATTGTTGTTTGATGTTCTATCTGCTATAGTTATTGCATTTATTTACTGCTTAGATCAAAAGGGATCCAGGGAAAGCTAGCCAAATGTACAAAACATTGGCTTGACAGTAGCTGACAGAGGGTGGTGGTAGAGAGTTATTGTTCAGACTGGAGCCCTGTGCCTAGCAGTGTGCCATAAGGATCAGTGCTGAGTCCACTGTTGTTCATCGTTTATAGAAATATTTTGGATGAGAGTATGGGAGGCATGGTTAGTATGTTTGTGGACAACTCCAAAATTGGTGGTACAGTGCACAGTGAGGAAGGTTATCTAAGAGCACAAAGAACAAAGAAAATTACAGGCCCCTCCAAGCCTGGGGTGAAAATGTGTTGCTGGAAAAGCGCAGCATGTCAGGCAGCATCCAAGTAGCAGGAAATTCGACGTTTCGGGCATAAGCCCTTCTTCAGGAATCAAGCCTGGCGCAATCCAGATCTTCTATCTAAAATTGTTGCCTATTTTCTAAGGGTCTGTATCCCTCTGCTGTCTGCCCATTCATGTATCTGTCTAGATACATCTTAAATGACACTGTTGTGCCTGCCTATACCACTGGTGCAGGCAATGCGTTCCAGGCATCCACCATGTTCTGTGTAAAGAACTTTTCACGCATATCTCTCCTAACCCTTTCCCCGCTCACTTTGAACTCATGACCCCAAGTAAATGAATCTCGCACTCTGGGAAAAAGCTTCTTGCTATTCTCTCTGTCTATGCCTCTCATGATTTAGTTGGCATCAATCAGGTCCCCTCTCATTCTCCATCTTTTTAATGAAAATAATCCTCATCTACTCAACCTCTCTTTGGAGCTTGTGCCCTCCAGGCCAGGTAACATCCTGGTGAACCTCCTCTGCACCCTCTCTAAAGTCTTATGCATCTGTAAAATGACCTGCTAACTCATGTACTCAATATCCCGATGAAGCAAGTTTAAAATCACACAACACTAGGTTATAGTCCAACAGGTTTAATTAGAAGCACACTAGCTTTTGGAGTGACGCTCCTTCATCAGGTGATATCACCTGAAGAAGGAATGTCGCTCCGAAACTAGTGCACTTCCAATTAAACCTGTTGGACTATAACCTGGTGTTGTGTGATTTTTAACTTTGTACACCCCAGTCCAACACCAGTATCTCCGATGAAGGAAAACAGACTGTATTCCTGACCACTCTGTTGAACTGCATTTTCACCTTCAGGGAACAATGGACCTGAACACTCCAGATCTCTCTCCATCAATTTTTCACAGGACTTTTCCTTTTACTGTATAGTTCACTCTTGAATTGAATCTTCCAAAATGCATCATCTCACATTTGCCCGGATTGAACTCCATCCACCATTTCTCTGCCCAATTTGCCATTCTCTATATTTTCTGCGGTAATTTCTGACAGTCCCATTCACTATCTGCTACTCCACCAATCTTAGTCTCATCTGCAAATTTGCTAATCAGACCAGCTATACCTTCCTCCAAATCATTTCTGTATATCACAAACAACAGTGGTCCCAGCACGGCCCCCTGTGGAACACCTCTGATCACAGTCCTCCATTTTGAGGAACTCCCTTCACTTTCTTCATTAGCCAACCATGGGGAACCTTATCGAATGCCTTACTCAAGTCCATGTATATGACATCTACAGACCTTCCCTCCTCAATCGGCTTTGTCACTTCATCAAAAGATTTTATTGATTTGATAAGACATGACATTCCTTCCACAAAACCATGTTGCCTATCACAGATCAGCCCATTTTCTTCCAAATCCTATCCATCAGTATCTATTTTCTTCAGCAGCTTCCCTACCACTGATGTCAGGCTTACCGGTCAATAATGACCTGGATTAACCCTGCTACCCTTATTTAAACAAAGGGACATTAGCCATTCTCCAATCCCCTCATGTTCAAGGATACTGCAAATATATCTGTTACGGTCTCAGGTACTTCTTCTCTCACTTCCCACACTAACGTGGAATAGATCCCATCCAGATCTGGGGATTTTTCCACCTTAATGCCTTTTAGAATACCCAACACTTCCTTGTTCCTTGTGCCGACTTGACAGAGAGTAAAATGGCATCTTGATTAACTGGGCCAAAGGGCTGAAGAATGGCAGATGGAGAATAATTCAGATGATACAAATTGCTACATTTTTGTAAGACAAACCAGGGCAGGTTTTTGAAAATATCTGTAGCTTGGTTGTGGTCTCGCATCACCTTACATGGTGATGAAACGTCTGCAGAAAACCACTCAGCAAACAAATCTGTTACCTCGGTTAATGATAGGACCCTGGGGAGTGTTGTTGAACAGAGACACCAAGGTGCATAGTTCCTTCAAAGTGGCCTCATGGGTAGACAAAGTGGTGAAGAATGGGTTTGGCATGCTTTCCTTCATTGGTAAGAACATTTAATACAGGGGTTGGGCATCATGTTTCAGCTGGAAGGCCACATTTGGAGTATTACATACAATTCTGGTTGCCTTGCTATAAGAGGAATGCTATTAAACTGCCAAAAGGTCACCAATAGAGTTGTTGATCTGTTTGTTTTGTACATGATGGAATTAAGAATTAGAATTAAAGTTTCAAAAATCATTAGAAATAATGACAAGGAAGACAAAGATGATTAAATGAGCAAATTTGAAAATAAACAAGAAAAGCAGGCCAGAGAAAATGTAAAGAATCGCGTATGTCCAGTAAGGTATGCTGAAGAGATAACGAAAAACAGTTCAGTGGAAATTTGAGACAGAACCAAAGATATTTACAATATTTGATAAAGATAACTCCAATTTATATACTAGAATCATTAGAGTGTGAGTGGAGCAATTGACTCTAGGATCCTGTATAGTAACCAGACAGGTTGAAGCTGATCAGTCCAAAAATGTGCAGGTTAGGTGAACTGGCCATGCTAACTTGCCCGGAGTGTCAGGTGAAGGGGTAAATGTAGGAGAATGGGTCTGAGTGGGTTGCACTTTGGCGGGTCGGTGTGGACTTGTTGTGCTGAAGGGCCTGCTTCCACACTGTAAGTAATCTAATCTAATCTAATCTAATCTTGTGAGCTGCAATAAAGTGTCTGGTGGTTTTCCTGTTAATGCCAAAGTTGGTCAATGTATTAATTGTAAGAAAGCAAGATAATGATGGCAACACTCTCATATCCCATCACTAAATGGCAACAGAATTACCTTCAATCATTTCAGATTTTGTGAGGTACGTTATCATACATCTTCTGGAAGTGTCTGTTTGTGTCATTTTGTCTGCATACCTTATAAGGTTTGTCTCCTACTCCCTTGAATAATTCCTTACTCAACAACAGACAGTGCTTTGCCATTAACCCATTTTTTTCCTTCTCCAATTTCTCCAATCATAGATAACTTTTCTTCGATGCTGCATAGCTAAATAATAATCTGCAGTTTCCTGACTGGCTGTGTAAAAGTCAGCCACATTTAGGTTGGACACGTAGTTGTGCTAAAGAATTTGACATGTACACTTAATTAAATTATCCACACATTGCAAAACACAATTAGAAGGGCACGTTACTGGCAAGTTGCAAAGATAACAAAATATCCATACGCCCACACCAAATTTTAAAAACTTTGTTCAAGTAGCTGTATTATCTATTCTTAATATTAATTAATATGTTTAACTTTATGATCACCTTCCCCAAGGCTTGAAGCTCGATGAAAAAGAGGTGCCATTTTATATGGCATGAAAAGAAGATGATGATTGTTTTTCCATCATTGACATGGAGATAAAGCAAAACGGCAGCAGAGATTGGCAGTATCCATGGCCCAGTTTTTCCATGAAACTAGTGCAACGTATGCATGAGTTCCTCGTGTTTGCAGTTATATCCTGTGTGTCAATGAATGTATTGTTTACCAAGTGCAAATACATCAATGGAAGCTTGACTATCTTAATTTTTTTTCTAGTGTAATTCTTAGCATAGTCTATATCATTTCATAAACGTTGTCCAGCAACAGAATTACATCTGATGTCAAATGTAGTGTTCTGAGGCTTACATGTATGTGCTGCTTGAGCACACTGCCTACTTCGAATACCCAATGGGACGTGGTCTTTGATATAGTCCATCTTTTCTCAGCGCTTTCTGGTCTTGCTATATAAATTGGTGCACCTTTATTACTTCCATTCTGGCCTGGGTATGAGACAAAGAGCTTTGAAATCTGATCTTTTGAAAGCCACTTAAATTCAGAGCTTGCTTTTTAATCACATGCTTTTGATATTAATTACTAATGGGATATCAGTGTTCCAATACCTGTGGGATTGCACTGTCATTTTCAAATTGAGGGGAGAGAAGCGGAGAACCTCCAACCCAGTAACTCTGCATGACTTAAGATCTCTTGCAGAGCTTATTAATGAACTGCTAAGGTCCAGACAGCAATTTTGAAAAAGCAGATAGGTGAACCCATACAATCAGTGTACAGTTGTTGCCATATTGCAGGGACCCATCAAATCATGGTATTGTTGAAGAAAAGGTTTTGGCTGAAATAACTGATTCTGTCAGAGTAGATCAGCCACCTTATCAATTGCCATTGGTCATTTCTTTGCACTGTGAGGCGGCTGGCTCTCTCATCCCCTGGATCCTCTATTTTGTTAGACAGTGCCAGGCACGGCATATAAAATCAGAATAAGATAGATCATGGGATAAATCAAAAATAATGATCAGAAATAAATTCAGAAACCATGGTTGACCAAGATGATATTATCCTGTTATGATGTAATTCTCCTGAGTGACTAAATGCTAATTTTAAACCAGCAAAGGTGTACCGGAAACAAGAACTGGCTCTGAGGATTGTACTCAGAAATCATTTTCTGTTTCCTGTCAGCAGCCAATGCTAGTTTTTCTTTACTTGATTTGTTTGATGTGAGCATCTCAGGATTTATCGCCCATCCCTACATTTCTTGAGAAGCTGGTGATGAGCTACCTTCTTGAACTGCGGCAGTTCATGCACTGGAGATATGTCCACAGCCTTTAGGGAGGGAATTCAAGCATTTTGAACTCATGACACTCAAGGAACAGCGATACATTTCCAACTTAGGATGGAAGTGGCTTGGAGGGGAATTTACTGGTGGTTCCCATGTTAATGAGGACCGTGTCCTTCTTGATGGCAGCAGTATGGTGTGGATGGTGCTATCTAAGGATCTTTGCTGAATTGCGGTAGTGCATCTTCTAGATAGTGCACTCTGCTGCTACTAAGCATAGGTGGTGGAGTGAATCAATGTTTGTAGATGTGGTCCCAATGAAATGGGCTGCTTTATCCTACTTGAGTATTATTGGAGCTGCACTCACCCAGACAAACAGGGAGTGTTCCATTTCTCTCCTATCTTGTGTGTTGGACAATATCAGGAGGTGTGTGTTACTTGCTGCAGTATTCCTAGCCTTTGACCCACTCTTGTTGCCTTTGTATGAATATTGCTGGTCCAGTCCAGTTTCTGGGCGAAAGTGAGGACTGCAGATGCTGGAGATTAGAGTCAAGAGTGTGGTGCTGACAAAGCACAGTAGGTCGTTTTGGGTGGTACGGTGGCACAGTAGTTAGCACTGCTACCTCACAGCGCCAGAGACCCGGGTTCATTTCCCGCCTCAGGCGACTGACTGTGTGGAGTTTGCACGTTCTCCCCGTGTCTGCGTGGGTTTCCTCCACATGCTTCGGTTTCCTCCCACAGTCCAAAGATGTGCGGGTCAGATGAATTGGCCATGCTAAATTGCCCGTAGTGTTAGGTAAGGGGTAAATGTAGAGGTATGGGTGGGTTGCGCTTCGGCGGGTCGGTGTGGACTTGTTGGGCCAAAGGGCCTGTTTCCACACTGTAAGTAATATAATCCGAGGATCAGAAAATCAATATTTCAGGCAAAAGTCCTTCATCAGGAATCATGCCAGGTCATAGCTAACATCTGAGGCATTTGGATTGCTATGCTCACAAACTGGGGTGAGAATGTCTTTTTTGCCTCACAATCCATTTCTCACACCCCAAATTTTGATTTCTCTCTTTGCAGAAGAAATTAGCTCAGACCTGCAGGGAGAGGCTCAGAACCAGGGTCTGATACTTCAATCACAGGCACCTTGACCTCAACTGACAACGTATGTCCAGCTGGTCCACTGGGAAGGAGGACTTGCTGCTGGAAGCTGCAGCATTGACCTGGAAGGACTGAGAGACGTGACAGACTGAGCCTTCTGACACATTGGGAATTACACATGTTGAGAAAGCTAACCCTCTGTGAGTAGACCCTGTATTGAGTCTCACCACCTGCCAGCTGGATCTCAGTGCCTTTTGGAGTGGCATTTGGCTGTACCCACATGGTGGTGAATGCCCCACTGTGAACCTCTGATGAGGAGCAAGATAAGCAGCAAAAACAGTACCAACAGCACCAGCAGCAGCTGGGACAAAGCTCGCAGGATCAGCAGCTGCCTCCTCCTCAGCCATTACTAGAAGTGAAGTCAACTCTGAAGTGAACTCAGTGTTGTGTACACTTGTGTTTACCAACTGAAACAGTACAGAGGTATTGGTGATGAGCAATGACATAGAAGCAATGTAAAAGAAAACTGTGAGCACTTCTTCACGACCTGTTCCAACTGTATTATGCCAAGAGAAATGAGGTGAGTATCATAGAATTCCACTAAGGCTGAAAGAGGTCACCAATGTTAGAGAAACATGTCGTGCTGTGGATGCTTGTCCGATATGTCCAAACTCAAAGTCAGCCAGTTTATGCAGACAAATTCCATTGACTGAACAACAATGGCATCAATGCTGAGATCAAAGTAATGGTGTGGTCAAAAGTCACCAAATAATCCGTACCAATCAAGATAACATAGTCATCTTAGTTTGTAATCTGCAGGCAACATCCTCTCTGGCCATCTTAAGAGATCACAACTAGTCAAGAATCTACCCATGCCCTGATTAAATGAGAGGGTGCCAACCACTGGTATGAATGGATCTCTACTCCAGCAAGAAACATATTCAGTCTTTAATCTTGCCAGAACATTAATGAGAACATTTAGTCCAGAAGTCTACAGTTCTTAGGAAAAGCGGGACCCTCTTAATATCTAGCACAATACTACTCTTAAATAATTTGAGAAGGTGATTCGGGTATCTCAAATTAATTAAGTTGAAGCAGCAACTCCAACTTGTCCCTTCATGCATTTAGAAAACTCAATAAATTCACCATCTTCTAACGTAATGATCCTTGCAGGTTTTTGAGACTGTCTGGATCGCGAACATATTGCAACGCAGTAAGTAATCTTGTGACCTTCCCTGCACTCTTCGCAAAACCTCAGTATCAGTATGTGTGAGGAAACTGAAACAGACCTCACCATATTCTAACTGAGTCATTTATAAGGACATACTTGTGCTCTTTATCGTATATTGAATTAACCATCTAACTGCAACTATATACCCTCTTCTCTTTAATTGGTTTCTGAATATTGCTCCTGAAATGTTAGCAATGAATATACAGGAACATCCAGACCAATTTCTTTACAGTTGGCCCTCGTTGTTTCCAATGAAGGGTGCAGACATGTATAGTGTCTGATCTGCCATGTGATTAACAAATGGGATTTCCAAATGTTCTATCCCAGTGCCTTCTTTGTGAGAAGATTGTGAACATCAATGTAATGCAAGTACCGTTATATTCCTCAGCCTTTACAGTATCTGCACAGTGTACAAGTCTCTCACACCTGGATTATATTACTAACCTTCTCATTGCTCATAACATCTCTGCATTTTAGTTCCTCAGCAAACATTGCAAATATACCCTGTAAGTTCAGGATTTAATGCATTTCAAATGAACTGTTTGTTGTGATATAGCCCCTGGGGAGTACAATAAACTTCCAGCCAGTTCAAGAAGCAAACGTTCACAACTGATCTCTGCTTTATGTCCCTTAACAGTTTTATGTCAAATTCCCCTTTATCTTTTACTTTTGTTAACTAGTCAGCTTTATGTAATGATCATTACATAGAATGATCACAGGCAATAATGCTTGCAACTGGACAAGGGAGGGAGACAAATAGCAGCTGAAACAATTCCAAATGTTTTGATATGATGAGCAACAAACACCATGTTCTTCAAAGCTTCACATGATTGCATTCATTAATAGTTGTAAAGTAATGTAGTGTACTATTCCTCCTGTCCTCAGTACAGGAACACAATGAGTGAACCAGAACCAGAAAGGCAGGACGTACAATATCACCCACAATCACCATTGTGCTTTGTGTAACACTCCAGCATATTTTCTTTCCGTGCATGGGATTTAGGCATCATTGAGAAGGCCAGCAATAATCACCAATGGTGATGCTAATGGAAGATTTACTGGGCCATTTCAAAGGACTGCTGGGAGACAACCACACTGTTCTCACATAGGAACAATAGTAGCCCATTCAGCTCATCAAACCTGCCCTGCTATTGAATACAATCATTGAACACTTCGATAACTTTTATTCACTCCATTCCTAAACCTAATATGCCACTGATAATCAGAAGTCTATTGATCCATATCTTAAACACACTCAAAGTCTGAGCTTCCACAGCCCTCTGTGGTAGAGAATTTGAAAGGCTCACAACTCACTGAGTAAAATAATTTCTTCTTTTTCCAAATACCTAATTGGCTTTGACGGGTTTTTAAATTTTCTCCCCAGTTCTAGCTTCTTCAGCCATTGGAAGCATATTACCTGCTTCCACCCTGTCTCTTCCTTTAAGTGTCTGGTGGGTTTCAATGAAATCAAAACTCAAAATTCAAGAGAATGCAGACCAATTTTGCAACATTTCCTTTCATTGGACAGTCATGATCTGGAGGTGCTGGTGTTGGACTGGGACGTACAAAGTTAAAAACCAGGTTATGGACCAAAAGGTTTATTTGCAAGCACTAGCTTTCAGAGCTCTGCTCCTTCATCGGGTGGTTTTGAATTATAAGATTGTAGGACACAGAATGTATAGCAAAGGTTTACAAGGAACAAAGAAAATTTGTCACTAGGGAACAGATCACTTGGCCCTCCAAGCCTGAGTCAATCCAAATCCACTGTCTAACCTATCACCCAATTCGTAAGCATCTATATTACTCTGCTCCCCACTTACTCTTACATCTGTCCAGACGCACCTTAAATGAATCTACCATGCCCGCCTCTACTACTTCTGCTGGCAAAGCATTCCAGGCACCTCCCACCCTCTGTGTAAAGTACTTTCCACCTCTCACCTTGAACACATGACCTCTCGTTATTGAATCCCTCATCCTCGGAAAAAGCTTATCTCGATCCACCTTGTCTATACCCTCCATGATTTTGATGACCTCAATCAAGTCCACCCTCAATCTTCGTTTTACTAATGAAAACAATCCTAACTTCCTAAACCTCTCTTCATAACAAGCACCTTCCATACCAGGCAACATCCTTGTAAACCTTCTCTCCAAGTCCTCCACATTCTTTTGGTAATGTGGCGACCAGAACTGTACACAGTATTCTAAATGCAGCCAAATCAAAGACTTGTACACTTTTAACATGACCTGCCAGCTCTTATACTCAATACACCATATGATGAAGACAACCATACCATATGCTCTCTTGACCACTCTATACACCTGTGCAGACACCTTCAGGATGGACCTGAACTCCCACATCTCACTGCTCATCAACTCTTTCCAAAGCTCTTCTGTTTACAGTATAATTCACTCGAGAATAAGATTTCCCAAAGTGCATCAGCTCAAATTTGTCTGGATTGAACTCCATCTGCCATTTCTCTGCCCAAGTCTCCAGTCTATCTATATTCACCTGTATTCTTTGACAGAGCCCTATGCTTTCTGCTGGTCCACCAGTCTTTGTGTCATCTGCAAACTTACATCATCAGACTACCAGTGCCCTCTTCCAGATCATTTATGTATATCACAAACAACAGTGGCCCCAGCACTGAGCCCTGGGGAACACCACTAGTCATCTTTCTCCATTTCAAGAAACTCCATTCAACTACTACTCTCTGTCTCCTGTTGCTCAACCAGTTCTTTATCCACCTAGCTTCTTATAAATGAATAAAAGGCCTTCAGATTCTCCTGAAGTCTGCTCGCTAATGTTATTTCATGACTCCTTTTATCCCGCTTGATTCCTCATTCAAGATTGGTCCTACTCTCCTGATATTCCTTTAAGTCCCGTTCTGTTCTTAGCTGCCTGGACCTTATGTCTGCTTCCCGTTTTCCTCTTGGCTAGTTGCACGATTTCTCCTGTCATCCAAGAATCTTTCCTATCCCATGTTTTCAATGGGAAATGCCTAACCTACATTATCTTCAACCTATCTTTGAAATCCTCCCACATATCAAATCTGGACTTCCTTCAATTAGTTATTTCCAATCCACGTCTCCCAACTCCTGTTTAATTTTTATATAATTGGACTTGGACCAGTTTCACACTCTTCCCTTAGGGCTGTTAGGTAGAAGTAGCACTCAGGCAAATGTGAGATGGAAGTAACACTAAATGTTAGATAGAAGCAGTAACACCAGAATGTTAGGTAGAAGTAGCACTCAGGCAAATGTGAGATGGAAGTAACACTAAATGTTAGATAGAAGCAGTAACACTAGAATGTTAGGTAGAAGTAGCACTCAGACAAATGTGAGATAGAAGTAACACTAAAATGTTAGATAGAAGTAGCTCTCAGGCTGATGTGGCCAAGGAGCCCCAGAGGGGAAAAAACAGACACGAGGTCTGAGGAAGATAATTGAACTAGTGGAAAAGTACTGAAAGAGCAGTAAAACTTGAAAAAACAGAACAAAGGGGCCATCTGGTACATAGCAAGTTGAGCTAACTGATAGCCGAATAAGGCATGTTAGAACACTGATAAGAGACTGGGGCCAATGGCAAACTATAGAACCGACCATGACCAAATAAGGGAACGGTGCAGGAATAAGGGGGGTATAAGAATAGACAACTTAGAACAAAGGATTAGAACGCGCCTTCTCCAGCAAGCCTGATACCTTGCTGTAACTCAATTCTCTCTCGAATAAAGCAGTCTGTTTCTTAGAATCTGACCCGGTGTCTCATTCCTCCGAAACGAACACGGGGACGGTAGAACCGTCCTAACAGATGGTGACCCCTGACGTGCGGAGGGAACGGAGACACGCTTGTTGGCAGGAGTTGAGAGCCGCCGGGCGGCCGGCCATTCTGAACTGGGTCCGGGGACGCCCTTTGCATGAAGGTCTCCAGTAGACATTGACCACTCTAAATTAGTAGTTGTTCCGACGTCTCGAATACCTTTGCCAACCTAAATTGCAGACGTGAGTAGACGACAGAGAATCGCTTTGTTCTAAGTGCGATTCCTTTAGGTGTGTTGGTCGTCCCGGAAAAGCCGGAGGTATTGGACACAGTGAGTTTCTTTTTTATTTGTTGCTTTCTATAGTGAGAAGAGTGAGTCCTCTAGGTGTGCGTTGGAACAGCCTTGCAATTTAAAAGTCCTAGAGTCGGTGAGACCTCCAGGTGTGCGTTGAAACACCCCTGCAATTTCAAAAGTCCTGGAGACGGTGAGTGTTATATTTTTTGGTCTCTTATCGTTAGAGAAGTGAATCCTCTAGGTGTGCGTTGAAACAGCCCTGCAATTTGAAAGTCCTAGAGTTGATGAATTCTCCAGGTGTGTGTTGAAACACCCCTGCAATTCCAAAGGTCCTGGAGACGGTGAGTGTTATATTTTTTGGTCTCTTATCGTTAGAGAAGTGAATCCTCTAGGTGTGAGTTGAAACACCCCTGCAATTCCAAAAGTCCTGGAGACGGTGAGTTATTTATTTTTGGTCTCTTATGGTAATAAAAGCGAATCCTCCAGGTGTGCGTTGAAACAGCCCTGCAATTGGAAAGTCCTAGAGTGGATGAATTCTCCAGGTGTGCGTTGGAACACCCCTGCAATTTTAAATTCCTGGAGATGCTGAGGCATATGTTTATAGTCTCCTATCGTTAGACAAGTGAACCGTCTAGGTGTGCGTTGGAACATCACTGCAGATCGAAAGTCCTGGAATCGGTGAGTAATATTTTTTCATTCACTTTCTCTCCTGGTGGTGAGTCGGTGATTTCTCCAGGTGTGCGTGGAAACAACTTTGCAATTTCAAAATCCTGGAGGTAGGAGGCGGGGCGATTGTGTATTACGGACCGCACAGCTCCCGGAACGGGAGTTGGGTCGGGGGATAGTGTAAGACGCGGGTACTGGGGTTATGGGAGTATAAACCCACGCGCTGGGACTGGGAAGCTTCCACTGCGCTGACATAATAACGGACGCAACGGTACGAGGGGACGGCTTATTACCTAATGGGACGGTTAGACAGGGTGGTTGACGGGATTTTTATAACAGTCAGAGACCTTTGAGACTGACACAGATGTCGATTGAGAGGTTTAATTACGGGCCCCCTACACTGGTGGCTATGTGAACGCGGCACCCGGGAGTTCCATGGTGGCGCCTTAGTCTATCTACGAATTCGGCGCTGTCAAAGGAACTACTCCTTGATTGCGTGACGTTAGAGAGGTCAAAAGATCTACATGTCCTGGACTGCGCTCCATCACAAGGGGCAGAGATTTTGGAGAAGCTGGCGGCGACGCTCAGTGACCCTTCAGTGATGGTTAGGACCCTGGAGTCCTTGTGTGATCACCCGCGGAGTGTAGCTCGGCAGCGGGTTGAGCTGGGAGAAACACTTAGGGAGGGGGGTGGCATTCGTGCCCCATGGAAATCTCACTTTCTCGTTACTTTCCATCCACTCTGGGAGAGGGAGAAATGGGGGGAGGAGAGTATTGGGCCAGTGAGCGGAACCGAAGGGGGTCCCTCTTTGTCCTCTGTGAGCCTCGTGGGCGTGGCTCACCCAGCACAGGAATGTGCCGCCTTGACGGCGCTGGCTGCGGCCCTCTCATTTCAGCCTGAAGCGGACGTAGGCACGGTCACGCCAGCGCTGGTTGCGCTGGTCCTCAGGACCGAGGACTCTAACACAGGGGAAGTGATAAGGTCCATTCAGGATCTCATTGAACAGAACAATACGGCTAAGGAAGGGAAGAAGAAATTGTCAGCGCTGAGAAAGGCGATTGCGGACTGGAGGGTAAAGGGGTGGTTCCCAGAGGATAGCAGGGGTTTTCTGACAGAGTCTGAGCTAGAAGTATTACGGACTAGAGTCAATGACGAGGTTGCTGCTAATGCGAGAGCAGTGCAGAAAAGACTTTTCAGGAAGGACGAGGCATTAAGGAGGAATGCTAATACCGCTGTGTACTTCAAGGGATTCCTAACCAGATTCGGGCACAGGATTCTGAAGTCGGGAGTGGAGAGGGGGAGTCACTTGGGCTGGGAGTTGGTCCATACCCAGCCTTATCATCCGGCCCCATCCACATGTATGACACCAAACCTGGGGGCAGACGGGGGAAAACCTGGGGTGGTGACGCCGGGGAAGCTAGTAGCACCGCCGCCGTACTCAACGTCGCCCACGGCCCCCCCCCCGAGCTCGAGGGGAGTACGACGGTGCAGGCGCCAGTTGTTGAGATAATAGGGGGAAGGGTGGAAATTGATGATCCCGGTAGGGAGCTGGTAGCAGACCAGCTCAATACCCAAAGAGACCAAATTGACAAGTTGCAGGCAGCAGTGAATGATTTGTGGAGGAGGCGTTTGGATGATGATGTGGCAGCGTTGCGAGACAAACTGGCAGAGAAGGGAGGTAAATTGGATGAGGAGTTGCAAGCGAGAGATGATGCCTCATGTAGTGAGACTATCCGGGCTCCTCTGCCAGACAAGATGGGGGGGCGACATACGAGGTTGTCTCATGCAGGGGCATGAGGGCAAACTACACTAGTTCAGCCAATAAGGGGGCGTATGACGTTAAAATCAAGAAAGAGACTGGATGGGAGTGGGACTGTGGGTACACCCAGCCAGCCATGCCCCTGCTCGCCACGAGCCGAGGGGGCACTAAATACGTTCCTTGGGCTAGGACGGATCTGGAGGCGCTAGTGAAAAAAACCTCCCCCGATAGATAATGGCGCCTCTGCGTGGATAAAGGTGTTCGAATTGGAGACTTGTCATGAGAAATTGGCACTAGCCGACTTCCGGACTATCATGGTGCGCATACGGGCTACAGAAGCCCTAACGAGAGCACAGAAAGCCGCCAAATGCGGGAGCTTGTGTGATACCACGCCGTTTGACCCTTACAGGAATAGGATTTATGAATCACTACGAGAAACCTATCCTACAAGGTTTTCCCTGGACGCACTCTCCAGTTTAGACCTCAAGGATAGTGAGGACACTCATGAGTACATAAAACGAACCTGGGACTTGTGGGAAGAGGGGACGGGAGAAAGGCCTGACAGCTCCACACTGGCCACTGCTCATTTTCGGAGGGGGGTGCTAAATGGGTTGCCCCAGCCCTTGAGGGGGAAGGTGCAAGACCATATGGCGGACTTTGATTCCCTGCCATCTGACCAGTGGACAAAACAACTAGCACACCACATCAGACGCTATAGAGCGTCTGAGAAGATGAAGGCGGAGGCTTCGTCCTCTAAAACATCGGCGTAGGCGATAGAGCAGTTAGGCAAGGTAGTCGAGCAGGTTACCGCGCAGACTACGGCGCAAGTGGAACAGTTTGGTAAGATTCTGGAACAGGTAGCGGCGAAATCTACAGCGCATGAGTTGGTCAAAACGGAGGTGATGCTGCAAATGTATGCAATGGCACCAGGTAGAAAAGGGGATCGAAACGCTGCCCCGAGATACCCTCGACCATACTACGGGCAAGGCCCCCGGGCATGCTGGGTCTGTGGGGAAGTTGGGCATTTCGCTAGGGACTGCCCAGATGCCGGGTGGGAAGAACAGGGGTCCAGAAATGGATATGGAAAAGCTGGCCGTGTGAGACCGTGGGAAGGGAGAGATGACAGGACAGGCCGCAGGGTAGGGATTTTGTCGGAAGAAGGGGACAGCAGAACCCAGGGGGGCGAAAAGGAGGGTGGAGGTCGGTGGGCGATCCAGTGCAGGGATTCGTAGACGGGATGTGCCCGGGGTCGGAGGAAGACTGGGGGGAGGATTCCCCAAACCAGTATTGACGGGGCCCTGAGGAGTCCTGCAGTCTCCAGGGAGTTGAGATTATACCATCTCATATGCCCCCCATGATTCGAGTGCGACTCTGTGGTGAGGAGCGCTTGTTCATGGCAGACACAGGGGCATTTGCGTCAACTATTTCTAGGCTCCCCAAGAATCTTGCCTTGTCTGAGAAAAGTTTGGAGACTGTGGGCTTCTCAGGGAAAGTTGAGAGACAAGTTTACACGAGGCCCATAATGATTACGATAGGTGATCAGACCATAACTATTCCGTTACTTTATGCTCCACGTTGTCCAGTAAATCTATTGGCCAGAGATGCCCTCACCCGCCTGGGTGCCCGCATACATTGCTCTGAAGAGGGACTCCGTTTGCTTTGGCCGGGGGACGCCTCCCCCAAGGGGGGCCAGTTTGTTTTTAACCCAACTCATACAGAGACAGGTACGCAGGAGGTGGAGGTTTATTGGATTAGACTGCTGTACCCCCTTCCGGATCAAGGCATACGGGCTGAATTCGAGGACTGGCTACCCAAAATCCCCGATTCACAGACTTATCGCCCCCCATGGGACCCCTGGCATGTGACCCTTAATTACGCCCCAGTACAGGACCAGGTTTACAACGACAGGTACATGGCCCACGTGAATGACACTAACACCACAATAGAAATCGTGGGGCTGGTAGCGGGTCGGGAAGGCATTGCGGGAGTTGTCCGTTTGTCTAGTGAGCAGGAGGAGTGGTTCTGTTTGGGTGAGGAGATAGCCCCGCACATTACACTGGCCATTGCCCCTGGGAGCGAGGCTCGAAACCTGGGTCCCATGGTAAGGGAGGCCATGCGGTGTGATTATGTTCCGGTTGGAGAGGGGGATGGAACGGAGGTCTCCTTGGATGGACGCTTTCAGAGGAAAACCATCAGAGTAACAGAAGTGGCGAGGTATGAGAAATCGGAACTAGAGAGAACGGTCTTGCTAGATACGGCTGACCATGGTGACGCAGCTAATCTGGTGGGGGGGGTCAATCCCAAGCTTTGGACAACACACCCCTTTGACACGGGTAAACTGAACGGGGTGGTGGAACTGTCGCTGAAACCCGGTAGTAGCGGAAGTATCTGGGTGCCGCAATACCCACTGTCAGATGAACAAATTGAAGGTATTAGACCGACGGTGGAAGGATTACTGCAGGTGGGGGTATTGAGGAAGATCCATGGGGGAGGGTGGAATACGCCCATACTCCCAGTCCCCAAGGGGATGGGGAAGGGGTGGCGCATGGTCCACGACCTACGGCGCATTAATGAGGCAACGGAAACCCTTAACTTGAAAGTACCGGACCCATATGTAGCTCTACAGGCGCTGAGCCCTGATCTACAGTTTTACTCCGTCATAGACTTGGCGAACGCTTTTTTCTGTCTACCACTCCATCCGGACTGTCAACCATGGTTTGCTTTTACATACGAAGGACAAAGGTACACTTACAATCATATGCCGCAGGGGTACAAGGACTCGCCTGGACTGTTTAGCGCTGAACTCCTCCCAATTCTGGAGACTGTTAGGCTACCCCAAGCCACTGTCATTGTGCAGTATGTAGACGACCTACTCGTGGGAAGTGTAACCGATGAACAGAATTTGGAGACAGTGCAAGACCTCCTGGGGGTGTTGGTGCAGGCAGGGTTTAAGGTGAAGAAGGAAAAATGCCAAATAGCAAGGAGATCGGTTACTTTTATGGGGAGGATAATAGGGAAAGGCGGGACAACGCTGTCCCATGCCCATCGGGAAGCCATCCTGTCCTACGGGACCCCGATCACTGTACAGGACATGATGGCGTTCCTCGGGTTGTGCGGTTATTCCCGTACTTACATCCCCGACTTCGTTGGGCTTACTGGGCCCCTTAGAGAGATGATAACGGAAGTGGGGGCCAAGAAGCTAAGGAGTCCTCTTAGTTGGTCCATGGACCGTGAGAAAGCGTTCAGAGAGGTCAAACAGGCATTGGGTGAGGCGGCAAGTTTAGCACACTCTGATTACAACAAAGAGTTTCATCTAGACATCGCCGAGAAAGATGGCGTGAGTAATGCTGTTCTGTACCAAAAGGACAGAGGAGGGAGGAAAGTCCTTTGTTACTATAGTTGCAAATTGGATCCTATCGAGAGGGAGCTCCCGGGGTGCGCGCGCTTTGCCGCAGCGGTAGCCAAAGCAGTCAGGAATACCGCACAGCTTGTATTGTGTCACCCTCTGAGCATTCACACAGACTACAGCGTCAGTGCCTTCATTGCCTCGAACTCGTTTAGTTTCTCTACCTGTCGCCAAGTAAAGATTGAGACCTCCCTCCTGGCCCCGCACATATCGTTCCGTCCACTTAAAGGGGAGGGCAGGAATATGGCAGCAGTGGTAAACGGTGGCCTCCTCCCTCCTCACGATTGCGTAGCACGAGTGGCGGAGGAAAAGAGGCTGCGGAGGGGACTCCACACTGAGCCGATCCCTGAACCTGAATGGTCATTGTTCACTGATGGGAGTAGTAACCGCGGGGTAGACGGAACCGTTCAGGCTTCTTACGCAGTAGTCCGGGCGGAGGGAGGTGGCTATGTGACTGTGGAGGCGGGGGAATTATGCCAGCCGGCATCGGCCCAGCTAGCAGAGATTGCGGGGTTAACTAGAACACTAGAACTAAGTGCCAGGTTGAGAGCAAACATTTACACCGATTCTGGGTATGCTTGGAGTGCGGTGCATGTTGAAGGCATGTCCTGGGTGCGTAGGGGTTTCCAGACCACGGCAGGGAAGCCAGTAAAACATGAGGCTAGCCTGCGACGGCTCCTCAGGGCCGTGCACATGCCAAAGGAGGTAGCAGTGGTCAAGGTCCAGGGACACTCAGGGCCAGACACTGAGGAAGGGAGGGGCAATTCGGCAGCGGACGAGGCAGCGAAGAGGGTCATCCAGGCGGTGAACCTCAGGTCTGGTAAGGACACACAGGGGGAGACGCAGGAGATGTCAGCGGAAGGTGGGGAAGTCGAGCACACCTCGCTGTCCGGCGATAGGCGCGACGTAGGTGGCCCAGTCAGTCGGGACGATGCCGTCATGCACCTTATAGAACTGCAGAGTTGGGCAAGTGAGGCGGAGAAAAGAGAATGGGAGACGGGTGGGGCTGTAGCACAGACGGTTAAAGTAGGGGAGAAACGGTATCAACTTTGGAGATCAGCTGGGGGGGAGGTGGTAGCGCCCCGCTCCCTCTTGCCAGCGCTGTTCGCTGAACTGCACGGGCCTACACATGTTGGGGTTCAGACGATCCTGAAAGCTGTCCGAGATCATTGGTGGGCCCCGAAGCTGCGGGGACGACTGGAAAACATGAGGGCAGAGTGTAAGATCTGTAATGAACATAATGCGAGGAGGACCTTACCTCACCCCATCCTTGTTTTCCCAACTCCTTTCGGTCCATGGCAGGAAATCTGTATGGATTTCACGGACATGGGGGCTAAGTGACGCACGACTGAACATTATAGGTTTCTACTGGTTATCGTGGATCGATTTTCAAGGTGGGTAGAAGCCACGCCAACCAAAAAGGAGGATGGGGAGGTCGTGGCCAACTGGTTATGTAACGAATTGATTCCCAGGCATGGGGTTCCCCGAGTCATTTGTATGGATAATGGAACTCACTTTAAAAATGAACACCTGGCCCGGGTGGAGACGGCCCTAGGTATAAACCACAGGTTCGGTAGCGTATATCACCCCGAGAGTCAGGGGCTTGTGGAAAGAGCAAACAGAACTCTGAAAGATAAAATAGCAAAAGTTCTGGCTGGGACCTATATGACCTGGGTGCAGGCGCTGCCACTGTCCCTAATGTCCATGCGCCAAGAGAAGTGCGGGGACACTTTCCTTTCCCCTCATGAGATATTGACTGGTCGACCCATGCCAGGACCCCGCTTATCACCCCGGTGGGAGAACACATGGGACTTCATGAATCAGGACATGGTCCAGTACATGCGGGTCTTACACGGGATGGTTAAGCTAGTCAGGCAACAGGTGCTCAATGCCCGGGAAGGGGTGGTCGGATCAACGGTGCCACTAACGCTAGGAGAGGAAGTTTACCTACGACACCCAGGCAGGACTTCTTGGAGTGAGCAGAGGTGGCAAGGGCCATTCCGAGTCACCGAAGTGGCCAACAATACCCTGAGGGTGGACAGGGAGGGGGACAATAACTGGCACCATTTTTCGCATTGTTCCAGATCTCCAAATGGACTATCACTGGCGGAGGGCACTCCCGGAGAGGAGACGGAGAGTGGTGCTGATGATCTCTGAACCAAGGTGGACTGGCCAGCTCCTCATAGGGTTGGGTCTGTGCTTAGCGGTACGACCCTCCATGCAGGTAACAAAGGATCCGTGTGGGGCAAAGGTAATATTGGATGCAGACCCAGGAATAAAGCAGACCTTCCAGTTCGACCTCTGTGATGTGATAGACTGTGGTGGGGGGGCCGAGGAGGCATGGACAGGCTATGACGTGTATATGTGCCCCTGCTCATGTCACCCGGCTCTCTCTGATACATGTGCGGGATATCCACAAAACCTGGGCCATGTAGGGGAGGGCCACCCGTGTTATACTTGGGATGACGTCTGGTGGGGGAAAACACATACCAGCACACCGAAACAAACGGAGTATCGGGGTTTCCAACGCAAGCTATCCTTGGGGAGGGGGCAAATTTCGGCAGCACAAAGGGGGAAGAACCCCTTGGTCCTCCGGACAGAAGCCGGGCTCTCCAATCCCCTATATATGACCGGGTGGTCTAGTAAAACCTGCAGGTATTGGGATGGTCAGAAGCTCACGACCATGTACTGGGACCCAGAAAGGACCAAGGTACTGTATCTAGCTATAGGGGTCGCCATCTCCGGAAAGGACCCAGTAGGGTACATAAGAATCAATCTGGGAAGCAGCAATGCAGCCCGACCACGGGCCAACCCAGATACTGTCCAAATCTTTGAAACAGATAAGCTAATAGACCCCCGGAGTCGGCTGGCTCTTGCTACAGGGTACACGGAGGCGAACGCCTGGATTGACAGGATCATCCAGTTTTCGCAGCAGGCAGAGCAAGAAAACTGTTGGGTGTGTGTGAAAGGGAGACCGGGACTAATCATGAGCAGGACCCCGTTCGAGGAAGGGCACATGGATTGTGCTGTTGATTTAATGTCCAGGACCAACCCCACAGTGAAATGCAGATCCTGGGAACAGTATTTTCCAATGGCCCCGCCGACTGTTACCCCACCCGACTTTGTTGTCCTCCCATTAGCAAACTACACTTGCTTCACCAACCCCCGGTCACTCGTCCAGGGATACAGGGTTGGTTGGGTGGATGTATCTAGTTGTAACAGGAGCTGGGAGCTTACCAAAGACGGGGCTGCCAAGTTGACCGTGAGTCGAGCGGACTTGTGGTGGTATTGTGGGGGTAAGACCCTGTACAATTGGCTTCCTCTGAATTGGGAAGGGAGGTGCGTCCTCGTGACCCTGAATGCTCAGCTTTTCTTGTCACCAAGAGCCCCTGGGGATTACACTCTCCGCAAACCACCCCAGGGACTTGATGCCCACGTTCGGTATAAATGAGCCGTAAGTGGTCCCAGTACATGGATTAATCTAGCTTCGGGGAGAGTGGATTTTAAAAATCCACATGGGGTCTGGATCGACGCCATCGGTCAGGCTAGGAACATTCCCGACGAATATAAACTGGCTGATGAAATAGCTTCCGGGTTTGAGAGCTTCCCCCTATTCGCAGCCATCTTCCCTATCACGACTAATAAAAATGTTAACAGAATCAATCTCATCCATTACAATGTTCAGAGGCTGGCCAACTTGACTGTGGATGCGGTGGATGCGATCCACGAACAGCTCGCTCAGACCTCGCTGATGGCCTTACAGAATAGGCAGGCCTTGGATATGCTCTTAGCAGAGAAAGGAGGGGTCTGCGCTATGTTTGGTGAAATGTGTTGTACTTCAATAGCAAACAATACGGGCCCAGATGGGAAACTCACTAAAACACTAAGGAAACTGCGTGCTCTGGCCGCTGAACTAAAGCTGCAGTCTGGGGTCAGTAATCCTGTAAGAGATTGGTTGAGTAAAACATTCGGAAAGTGGGGAAGTATGTTGGGATAGTTAGCCCTGGGGCTGACCATTTCTGTTGCTATTTTTATTATTTGTGGTTGCTGTTGTATCCCCTGTCTCAGGACCCTTATGACCTGAACTATCGACCGAGCCCTTACAGACAAGGACGACCACCCCTCTTCGCCCCCACCTTATCAAGCCGTGCAGCAGGGATGCGCGGGCGCTCCCTATGCGACAATGAGCATGATTGGATTGGAGATGGAGGGGGACCACCCGCCCCCATGTTACGACTTTTGAGTGTTTATGTCTGTTACGTTTATTTCACTGTTTCTCCTGCCTTAACGATTGTATGCGAGCTGGAGAGGCGCATAGAGTAGGGATTTTGCGGCGCGGAATGCTTTGTGTACTTGTATGCTGCTTAGGGACTCCTTTCCCTTATAACTGTGTCTCCATAGGGTCAGACAAGCCGGGTAACGCCAAGTGGTCGGTCTTGCAAATGAGTGACGGAGGGGCACTCACCGACCCGCCTGGCCCTGACTGCTGCGCAAGTCTGCTGTATTTGTGGCCTCCCTGAGGCCAAGAGGGGGAATGTTAGGTAGAAGTAGCACTCAGGCAAATGTGAGATGGAAGTAACACTAAATGTTGGATAGAAGCAGTAACACTAGAATGTTAGGTCGATGTAGCACTCAGACAAATGTGAGATAGAAGTAACACTAAAATGTTAGATAGAAGTAGCTCTCAGGCTGATGTGGCCAGGGGGCCCCAGAGGGGAAAAAACAGACACGAGGTCTGAGGAAGATAATTGAACCAGTGGAAAAGTACTGAAAGAGCAGTAAAACTTGAAAAAACAGAACAAAGGGGCCATCTGGTACATAGCAAGTTGAGCTAACTGATAGCCGAATAAGGCATGTTAGAACACTGATAAGAGACTGGGGCCAATGGCAAACTATAGAACCGACCATGACCAAATAAGGGAACGGTGCAGGAATAAGGGGGGTATAAGAATAGACAACTTAGAACAAAGGATTAGAACGCGCCTTCTCCAGCAAGCCTGATACCTTGCTGTAACTCGATTCTCTCTCGAATAAAGCAGTCTGTTTCTTAGATTCTGACCCGGTGTCTCATTCCTCCGAAACGAACACGGGAACGGTAGAACCGTCCTAACAGGGCCGATCTCATCTTTGTCTACCAGTATTCTCAAATTTTCCAAATTGTGGCCACTATTCACAAAGAAATCCTCCACTGCAACTCCTACCACCTGCTGGCTCATTCCCCAATACCAGGTCCAATATGGCCCCTTCCCATGGTTGGACTATTGATAAACTACTCTAGAAAACTTTCCTGGACGCTCCTTATATATTCTGCCCCATTCAGACCTCTGGCACAAAGTGCATCCCAGTCAATGTTGGGAAAATTTAATCTCCCATCACCACCACACTGTTGCCTCTTTGTCTTTACATATCTGTTTACCGATTTGCTCTTCTGCCTTAAACTCACTGTGGGGCAGGCCTGTAATACAGCCCCAACAATGTAACTGCACCCTTGTTATTTTTCAGCTATCCATAATATCTCACTGCTCAGGCCTCTAGATTGTCCGCCTTTAGCACAACTCTGATATTATCCCAGACCAGCAATGCAACTCCTCCCCCTCTTTTACTTCCCTCCCTGTCCTGTCTGAAGCATCTATATCCTGGAACATTTAGTTGACAATCATGCCCTTACTTCAACCAAGTCTCTGAGATCGCAATAAAGTCATACTTCCAGGCATCAATCCAAGCCCTAAGTTTATCTGCCTTACCCATTATACACCTTGCATTAATATGTATGAACTTCACACGCCAGTTCTTTTGCTTTCATCCGCTCTCTGCCTACTCTTCCCCTTGGTAATGTTCACTTCATGAGCCTTACAGTCTCCAGATTCTACCTCACGGTCTACTTGTCTTCTCTTCTGGTTCCCATTTCCTTGCCACATTAGTTTAAAACCTCTTCAACAGCAGTTGCCAACACACCCCAAGGATATTATTTCCAGTCTTGTTCAGGTATGGACCATCCAGTTTATACTAATCCCACCTTCTCTTGAACCGATCCCAATGTCCCACAAATCCGAACCCCTCCCTCAAGCCATGTGTTCATCCTGCCTATTCTTTCATTTCTACCCAGCCTCGCACACGGCACTGGTAGCAATCCTGAGATCACTGCCTTTGCGGTCCTCCTCCTTAACTGCTCTCCTAGCATGCTGAATTCTGCTTTCAGGACCTCATCTCATTTTGTACTCATATTGTTGGCGCCTCTATGCACGACAACTGGCTGTTCACTCTCCCGTTTCAGAATGCTCTGCAGCCGATTGGTGACATCTCTAACTCGAGCACTTGGGAGGCAACACACCATCCGGGAGTCTCTTTTTCAGACACAGAACCACCTATTTGCTCCCTTTACAATAGATTCCCCTGTGACTATGACCCTATGAGTCTTTTTCCCACCCTTCTGAACCGCAGTGCACACCATGGTGCCATGATCCTGGCAACTGCTCTCCTCCTCTGGTGAGCCATCTCACCCAGCAGGGTCCAAAATGTAACTGGAATCATATATTGAAATTATGTATTGAATTATATGTTCAATATATAATTTCAATCACATCACACTGTAAACTTTTGCACTAAATTCTGTGTCTTACGATCTTCTACTCAGCAACCACCTCATGAAGGAGCAGCACTCAGAAAGCTGGTGCTTCCAAATAAATCAGTTGGACTACAACCTGATGTTGTGTGATATTTAACTTCATTGGGCAGCTCCAATATACTGGGAACACGTCTGGTGCCCTTACATCGCAACAATATTTAGTGAGTTACGGAGATCAGAACTGCACACCATACTCCAGGCACTGCCTAACCAAGGTACTATACAATTGAAACAAGACTTCAATCATCCTGTACACTGCTCTTCTATCAGTGAAACTTAATGGGAATATTGCCTTTTACTGAAAAAGGAGTGCAGCACAGGATTCATTAACTTTCATTAAGGTTCCATTCGCTTTCCGATAGCTTTCTGCATTTGCATATTATCTTTCAGTGACTGATGATCAAGAATACCTGGATCCTTTCTTACTGTTACAATTTCTAGCTGCTTACCATTTGGAAAATATTCTGTTGATTTGGTTCTCCTCCCAAATTGGATAACCACAAATGTTTACATATTACAATCCCTCTGTCGTTTTCTTGCCTGTTCATTAAGCTTCTCCAAATCCTTCTGAAGCCACTTCAGATTTTCCTCACAACATACATTGCTCCTTCGTTTTGTATTATCCGCAAATTTGGAAATTTTACATTTGGTACCTACCTCTAAATCTTAAGGTATATGGTGAACACCTGGAGCCCAAGTGCTAATGGCAGCCAGACCCTTTTTTCCTATTCCTTGTTTTCTATCTGTTAAATGATCATTAATCCATGCCAGTACATTCTTTCCTTTCCTGTGTACTTAAATTATTCTTGTGGGAGATTTATTCAAAAGACTTCTGAAAGTCTGTATATGCTCCATCCATTGGCTCTCCTTAATCAATTATAGTTCCATCAGCCAGCTCTTATGACACAGAGGTAATGTACCTACTTCTGAACTTAGAGGATAGGGTTGAATTTGCACCTTCTCCTGAGGTATGTAATGATACCTCTGAACAGGTTGATCAGAAAAGATTGACAGCAATCAAATTTATTTTCAAATCACTCATGTCTATCTTGTACTTAAATATGTGTAACTGGCTAAAAGCGAAGACATTTGGATTCCAAAGACTATATACTGGACGAAAAAGAGATTTAATGCAATTCTGGCTGGCAAAGTCAGTCAATCTGGATTCAAAAATGTTTCACTTTTCCATGTTGTGTAGAATTACTCACAAAATACAGCACAGCAACACCCTCTGGGGACAATGGGGAAGGATAATGTTGATCTTGAGTGCCCCACTACCTGCACTGGGAGAGTTTAATAAAACTCACAATGCTATCAAAGTAGGATTGTCCCAACAGCAGGGGAAGAGGGACAGAGACTGATGTCTTCACAGCAGGGTGAGTGAGGAACATGAGAGGGAGAGAAGGTCAGTACAAGCTCCTCTTCTCCATTGTCTTTAAAGGAGAGTCCTGGGAAATTGTAGGAATTGGGTGGATGCAGAGATTCTGATCATATGCTCATTTGAGACATGCACAAGCTCACATTCAACAGGATTCACTGGACAATACCTTGGAGCTGAAACTTATTATTTTACTAACCTCATTTTGACAAGGTTCCATAGGCCAATTGTAGATCGATTTCAACTTAGCACTTCTTTTCTTTCATTCAAAGATGTACGTTTGACAGGGTGAGTGTGTGAAGAGGGAATGTGTGCTGTAACTGCCCCAATCATTATATAATTCTGTTTGAATAGTGACAGAAAGCCTCTGTTGCCTGATATGTCCCTTGAGAACTGGTTTACTTCAGCGATGGATGCAGTGTGTCTTACACAAACTGCAAGTTTTAATTTAAAATATATCAGGGCATTACAAAATGAACAGCCATTAACTAGAAGCCGTGACTGGGCACTAGTTATGAGTCAGCTCTGCCAGGTCGAAATTCTCCACCTCCTCAAGTGAGCTTGCCCGTTGGGGTGCAGGATTAGTTCATTCATCCTGCAGGTTAGAAAAACAGAAACTCTCAGATGTTTTATAAACTATCTTGGCTAATGGGCCGAAGCTGGATAAAAGGCTTAAACAGTTGTAAGATTGGGCAAACTCTCTGAATGCAATTAGAAGTGCTTGGCATGCATTGTTTTCTCCAAAAACAATTTGTGGCATGGTGGCACAGTGGTTAGCACTGCTGCCTCTCAGCGCCTGAGACCCGGGTTCAATTTCCGCCTCAGGCGACAGACTGTGTGGATTTTGCACGTTCTCCCGTGTCTGCGTGGGTTTTCTCCGGGTGCTCCGGTTTCCTCCCACAGTCCAAAGATGTGCGAGTCAGGTGAATTGGCCAAGCTAAATTGTCCATAGTGTTAGGTAAGGGGTAAATGTAGGGGTATGGGTGGGTTGCGCTTCGGCGGGTCGGTGTGGACTTGTTGGGCCGAAGGGCCTGTTTCCACACTGTAAGAAGTCTAATCATTTTGATTTAACACTCTCTCTTTCCCTCTACCATTTCATTTTGATATTTTTGATTTGCTTCTGGTGTGTAGTGCTTGTTAAATGTTTGATTTGTGACGTGGGTGATTTGATGGCTGTGGAATTCAAAGAAAACTGGGTAAAATCTTACTGATATGAATGTTCCAGTCTCACATAATGACATGAAATTGAAACTGCAAATATATGACTGAGACAGTTATGTGCTGCTTGCAATGAAAGACAGGTCATTGGTTTCTTCACTCAACGCATGTGTAGTGTTAGGATCACAACACCCTATTTTCTGATATAGGGAGCAAGAGAGTGCAGCTCTGATGGAGGGATAAAAGAACATGGTCATCCTCAACCATACTCAGTGTTCACAGGTCGAGTCGTATCTCTGTTTAAGATCTTACGTGGTCAGGCAATGAATATGACCACATTATCAAGATCTATATGGGAAGGTTCAAAGAACATTGGAGAACTTTGGGATTCAGCAGTTTTAGTTGCATAACAAACAAGAACCTATTGACAATGGCTCCAGCCACTATTATCAATTAGCTGATGCTTTTAACGAGTTTGACTCTGAGATTGAGAGTAATGACACAAAGCCATTTTCTCTTCTAAGTGGTTTAATTCTCAAGATTCGAAGAGGGTCTCCACTTGCTGTTGTTCCAGCAGCTGTGCTGCAGCAGAGATGTTTTCAAAATGTCAATAATAAAATTATGTAGATTACATCTTTGAGCCGATATATTGTTCTACACACATGGAATGAGAGACTCTGATTTCAAAGCAAAAATGTAGATTTTATGATTTCAGACTCATGATAAGAACCTTCACCTTGAAGCAGCTAATTTTCAGAATCAGGACTGAGAGGTCAGCAGATCGTCTGGGATTTTCCAACTCATGATGACTGAGAATCTCTGCAGTTTGATCTTCTGGTTCTCAAATTGCTACAGTGAGCATTGATTCTGAGAACAACTTCTTAAACTGTTGACAACAATAAATAATTTTTGTAGTGTCCATGTTGAGGGTATCTAGAAAGCAATGGAAAAAATAATTTAATAAAAACATCCTTTTACACAGAGGATGGTTGATGTGTGGAATGAACTTCCAGAGGAAGTGGCGAATGCGGCTACAGTTACAGCATCTAAAATAAATTTGGATAAGTACATGATAAAGAAATGTTTGGGGGAGGCAAACGGCCAAGCACAGACAAGTGGGACCCGTTTATGGTTGGGATTATGGTCGCCATGGACTGGTGAAACATAAGAGCCTGTTTCTGTGCTGTATGACTCTATGACTCAAAATAACCTTGGGAACATAGATACATTTCTTTTTTTCTTTATTTTGGTGATTTATGTATTGCCTTGTCCCCAAACTGGCATGTGTGGTTTTATGCCCAACTCAAGATCTGGATACATCTTGGTGAGGTTGTCAGTGAACAGGAAATTTTGACCAGAAATATACAGATCATAACATCAAGGAACATTGCATAATCGTGCTCCCTATTCTGCGACTTCCCAGCGCAGCTGTGGGCCTGATAATCCCCTTGGCATTCAATGATCTAAACCCTGGGAGTAACCATGGTCAGACTATCATCCTTTCCCTTTACGCGTTCCCAAAGTGCTGGATACAAAATTCTGCTGATGCGTGTCAGGGTCCCTTGCTTGATTTCTGTGCAGGTCCATGATCAATCCGCTGCAACTCCCTGGACTCGTTACTCTACAACTGCAGGCCTATTCACTGGAATGGGCAAATTATACAGACCACGTGACTGCCCTAAGCACTAAATGATTGACCATGTTTTTGAAGTATAAAAAAATTAAAAACTGAGAGCCTGCTCTACCATTCAACATGATCATGGCTGATCCCTTATCTCAATGTCAGCCTCAAGTCCCTTCGCTGTGCTGCCACTGCAGAACCCTGTCGCCATTCTTCGGGGTCATCTTGTGTCGACCTCCACTGACATGAAATTGTGCTAGACCGGTCTTAGCAATGCAAGCCGCACTGAAGCTGCTAGGTCCTGCTGTGGGCAATGGGCCTAAACTTGCCTCCCTCCATCACCATTGGAAACTCAACTTTGCCTCCTTCTGCTGCCAGGAACAAACCTTGTCTCCGACGTTCTGGATGCCTTGATGCCATCTGAGCTGGGGGCTGATATACCGCTGCCCCCAAAACCAAAACCACTTGAAAGCTGGCAGTGCATCAAGTGACTCAGAATGTTGAGAATGACCACAGATTCTTCAGCTTCTCCCAAGGACTGAAGAGATTGTTCCTCATATCAGTCTGGAGCTACAGCACTGAATGTTATCCATTCTCCAAATTTAGTTGGATATATCTCTTGACTATAAGAGATCCAAGTGGATAAGTAAGTATGGCCAAACCGCTCAACGGTGTGTGACCAGTTCTCCGTAATTGCCAGTGTTGGAAACCCGTGACAGATAAATGTTGAGGTCACAGTGTGCAATTCTACAAGGATTCATAGTTCCTTGAAAATGGAGTCACAGGTAGACAGGACAGTGAAAAAGTCATTTGATACGCTTGCCTTTATTGGTCAGTGCATTGAGTATAGGAGTTGAAAAGTCGTGTTGCAGCTGCACAGGACATTGGTTAGGTCGCTTTTGCAATACTGCTTTCAATTCTGGTCTCCCTTCTATAGGAAAGATGATGTGAAACATGAAAAGGTTCAGAAAAGATTTACAAGGATGTTGCCAGGGTTGGTGGTTTCAGCTGGAGGAAGAGTTTGAACAGGCTCAGGTCACTTTCCCAGGAGCATCCAAGGCTGTGGTGTGATCTGCTCAAAGTTTATAAAATCATGAGTTGGAATGGATAATGTGAACGGCCAGGGTTTTTTTCCCAGGTTAGTGGAGTCCAAAACTAGAGGGCATAGGTTTAGGTTGAGAGGGCAAAGATTTAAATGGAATCTACGTATGAAACAAGTTGCCCGAGAATATGTTGGAGGCTGATACAATTGCAACATTAAAAAGGTGTCTGGATGGTTACATGAATAGGAAGTGTTTGGAAGAATTTGGGTAAATACTGGCAAATAGGACCGGATTAATTTAAAATATCTCGTCAGCATGGATGTATTAAACTGAAGGATCTGTTTCCATGCTTTACAACACTATGACTCCATGACTTTATATCAGCTGCACACCACCCCAAACCCTGGACAGTTCTTTAATAATGAGATATCTCCAAAACACATCATATAGCAGTACTGATGATGTCAGGCCCTGACTGGAGTGCCAACATGCAAACAGACTTGGCACAGCAAGGATGCTGTGAATATTGGGTAGACGCTACGTGACCATGAAGAGAGCAAGTGAGTAGCGCTGAGATGCAACCTTTTCCAACCTGTGAGCTGGGTGCCTGTCTGTGAGGACAAAGTGTCTGCACTGCAACCTTTCAATGCTAGTTGCAAGTGCACCCTGGAATGCAAGTCTGGATTCCAGAGCTCCTTGCCAGTACATCAGAGAAGTGCCATGATGGTCATGTTGGGTTGGCAAATGTCAGATGCCAATATCTGTGGATGTGAGGTGTGTGCAGCTGGTGTCTATGCATTACGCCAACATGGAAATTCCTCACAGTTTGCGAAGGTCACCAGGAATCCAATCTAATTTCGATGTTGAGATTTCTTGATGTCTAGCTTGTTTGGCACATTTGGTAATGCAGGAAGCTGAATGTTAACAAGTTGATTTGTACTGTAAATAAGCTAGGATCCCACTTCATTGACAACTCACCACTACCTAGTAAGAAACTTTGCCACACCCAAAAAGATTCTGTAAGTTGCTCCTGATTTCAAGATAGTCCTTACCAGACTTCTTGCCAGATTGTTACTATGAATCCAAAATATAGCCCATTTTGACTCAGCAAAATTGCTGTTCCAGATATTGTTTTTATTCATCTCATTGAAATTCTAACAGGTATAGTGGGAGAATTTGAACTTGCCCTCAGGACATTCGTCTGGATCCTCTAAATTTTTCATCCATTGGCTTTAGTGTGATACCACCAGAGAACAAAGAAAGGTACAGCACTGGAACAGGTCCTTCAGCCCTCCAAGATTGTGCAGACACATGATGCATTTCTGAACTAAAAGACCTTTCCTCTTTATGGTCCATATCCCTCAATTCCCACCCAGTGCATATGTATGACTACATGTTGTGTCCAGTCCCACCACCACCTCTGGCAACACATTTGAGGCACTTACAACTCTCTGAGCTAAAATCATTCCTCTCACATCTCCTGCAAACTTGCTCCATTTTAAATTGAACCTATGTACCCTAGTTATACATATTTCTATTCTTGGAAAAAAGGCTCTGACTATCCATTCTATCCATTGCCTCAACCCAGGGAAAGGGCCACTTACCCTATCTATGCTCCTCATGATTTTATAACCCTCTATAAAGCCAACCGTCAGTCTCCAATACTCCAAGAAAAGCCACTCCAACCTATTCAGCCTCTCCCTATAGCTCAGACCCTCCACCCTTGCAATATCATGGTCAAGCTTTTCTGAATCCTTTCATGTTTCACCACATCCCTCCCTGAGGGATGGGAAGAACTCATAGCCATTTTAGCAGAGGACATGCGCAGATGGGGAGACCAGGCTCTGATTAGAGAAAAGCCAGCAAACCAATACGCTGCGTGGAGGGAATGGGAGTGTGAGACATGGTACAAACTGAAGAGCTGATGGCAGGCATCTCATATTACAAAGGGGACAAGATCTCCAGCATTTGAATCAAGTCTACTAACCAGATCAAATCAACATGAATAATTAGTAACCTGCGACTGAGATGCAGCATGTACCCAACCTGGTCAATCCTGACCTGGGACAGGACAAACAGAATAACTCTTATAGAATCAGGTCAAACATAGGCAAAGAAAATTCCTGCTGATGACCACTACACAACACTCCCTTACCTTGCCCTACTCAGGTGATGAATCAGTACTCCTCCATGTTGAACATTGCCGAAGGTTGCATTGATGCTGAAAGGTTACACAAATAATAGACTCATTGAATCAGACAGCAAGGAAACAGACCCTGTGCCCAAATTAAACTAGGCCCACTTGCTTGCATTATCTTGAAGGGGAACTTCAATGCCCATCACCACACATGATCTTGTGCCACCACTACAGTTTGAGCTGACTGAGTCCTAAATGGCTTAGATACTACATTGGGATTACAACAGGTGGTGAAGGGACAAAGAAGGATAAAGGTATTTGACGCTATCCTCACCAGTCAAATTGCTGCTGATCCATCTGTCCATTGCAGTCTCAGTACCTGTGACCATCAGACAGTAGTGTAGAGAAATTCCATCTTCACCCTAAGGATTCTTCCACCGTTTTGTGTGACACGAACATCATTCTGAATATCTTGGACAAATCTAGCAAGTGAACAGAATTGGTTCGACCACAACCTGTAACATGAAAATGAAACAAATAATTATACATGCTGGAAAGCTGAAACAAAGGCAGAGATTGCTGGAGAAACTCAGCAGGTCTGGCAGCATCCATGGAAAGAAAGCAGAATTAATGTTCTGTATCCAATGAGAGAAAGTCAGTTAGACAGAGAAAGGGAGGGATTCTGGTAAGCCAGGGAAAAAGAAAAGGTGATAATGGCATCTACGTGTAGGTGAAAAAAATGGGCTGTTTAAGAACTTTCCAAGTATTTGTCGACTAAACCTTTCCTCGCTCACTTTGAATTCGTGACTCCATGTAAATGAATCTCCCACTCTGGGAAAAAGCTTCTTGCAATTCTCTCTATCTATGCCTCTCATGATTTTGTAGGTGTCAATCAGGTTCCCTCTCATTCTCCATCGTTCTGATGAAAATAATCTTCATCTACAAAACCTCTCTTTGGAGCTCGTGCCCTCCAGACCAGGCAACATCCTGGTGAACCTTCTCTGCACCCTCTCCAATCTATTATATAGATCAACTGGGGAGATCAAACAGTCATCAATAGAGTTGTTGATCTGTTTGTTTTGGACATGATGGAATTAAGGAGTGGAATGAAAGTTTCAAAAATCACGAGAAATATTGACAAGGAAAACAAAGATGAGTAAATGAGCAAATCTGAAAACAAACAAGAAAAGCAGGCCAGAGAAAATGCTAAAGATCGCGTATGTCCAACAAGGTATGCTGAAGAAGTATCGATAAACAGTTCAGTGGAAGTTTGTGACAGAGACAAAGATATTTACAACAGTTGATAAACATAACTCCAAATTATACACTAGAATCATTCGAGTGTGAGTGGAGCAATTGACTCTAGTATCCTGTATCGAATCAGACAGGTTGAAGCTAATCACTGTGAGCTGCAATGAAGTGTCTGGTGGTCTTCCTGGGAAATGCCCTGGTGGAACCTGAAAGCTACAAATGTGTTCACAAATCTCTGCGGCCAAAAATTTATAATGGGTAGCATTTATTATCCTTTCTAATTGCCCAGAGAGTACTTCAAAGTTAATCATAGAGGCCAGGCTATTAGAAGCTGATGATTATCAACTTTGTGGACTTCAAGAAGGCAAAATGGTAGAATATCTCAGCAGCCACTCTGGTGCATTACAAGACAATATGTTGTTCCTTAGCAGAATGTTAACATCTTCAAAGCTTTATACTGTGACTCCAGCTGCTCTGACAAAACCAGCAAAGGCACCACAGACACCTTCAACACCATCACAGGAGTACAACAGGGCTGCATTCCTTTTCCTCTTTACTGATGATTTTATCATGAGGAATGCAATGGTGCATGCAGACTCTGTCATGCTGTGGCAACACCGTCAAGCAATAGACATGTGTTTCACAGATGTCATCACTCAACTGTCAGAAAATCACATTCGAGGTTCAAGACATGGCCCCAGCCAATAAAGAAGCAATGCCAAACTTGGTCAATGTATTAATTGCAAGAAAGCAAGACAGTGATGGCAACACTCTCATATCTCATCACTAAATGGTAACAGAATTACCTCCAATGCTATGGGCTCTTATTTATGACTTCAGCTTTTATGAGGTTCCTTATCATACTTCATCTGGAAGCGTCTGTTGGTGTCATTTTGTCTGCATGCCTTATAAGGTTTGCTTCCTACTCCCTTGAATAAATCCTTTCTGAACAACAGACAGTGCTTCCCCATTAACCCATTCCTTTCCCTCTCCAATTTCTCCAATCATAGACAACGTTTCCTCTATGCTGCTTAGCTAAATAATAATCTGCAAGTTTCCCAACTGGCTGTGTAAAAGCCAGCCACATTTACGTTGAACACGTAGTTGTGCTAAAGAATTTAATGTGCACATTTCAGTAAATTATCCACATATTGCAAAACATAATTGGAAGGGGACACTATTGGCAAATTGCAAAGGTAACAAAATATCCATACGCCCACACCAAATTTTGAAAACTTCTTTCAAGTAGCTGTATTATCTATTCTTAATGTTGATTAACATGTTTAACTTTTTGATCACCTTCCCCAAGTCTTGAGACTTGATGAAAAAGAGGTGCCATTTTATATGGCATGAAAAGAAGATGATGATTGGTTGTCCATCATTGACATGGAGATGCAACAAAACTGCACCAGAGATTGGCAATATCCATGGCGAATTTGTTCCATGAAAGAAGTGCAACATATGCATGAATTCCTTATGTTTACAGTTATATCCTGTGTGTCACAGAATGTATTGTCCACCAAGTGCAAATACATCGATGCAAGCTTGACTATCTTAAATTTGTGCAGATTAGAATGGTGCTGAAAATGCACAGCAGGTCAGGGAGCATCTGAGGAACAGGAAAATCGACATTTTGGGGCAAAGCCATTCATCTGGAACATAGGCAGGGAACCTGCAGAGTGGAGAGATAAATGAGAGGGGGTGGGGGTGGGGAGAAAGTAGCATCGAGTACAATAGATAAGTGTGGGTAGGGATGTCGGTGATTGGTCAGAGAGGGGGGTGGGGGAAGGTAGCAAAGAATACAATGGGTGAATGGGGTTGGGGATAATGGTGATAGGTCAGAGAGGAGGGTGAAGTGGATTGGTGGAAAGGAAGATAGGCAAGTAGGACAGCTCATGAGAGTGGTGCTGAGCTGGAAGGCTGGAGCTGGGGTGAGGTGGGGAAAGGGGAAACGAGGAAACTGGTGAAATCCACACTGATGCCATGGGGTTGAAGTGTTCCGAGGTGGATGTTGAGGCATTCTTCCTCCACCTGAGGGAGCGGCGGTGGAGGAGGCCTCGGACCTGAATGCCCTCAGCAGAGTGGGAGGGGGAGTGCGAATGCTGGGCCACAGGGTGATGGGGTTGATTGGTCTCCTCTACACTGGGAAGACTGGACGCCCCCTAGCAAAGCGCTTTAGGGAAAATCTCCAGGACACCCGCACATATCAACCCCATTACCAATCAACCCCATCTCTCTCTCCCAGACGCGTGGGGACGTGGAGAGAGACAGAGAGACAGCAGCGTGTGGCCAACATCAGCCCTCCTTAGCAGAGCAGAACAGTTATCCAGATCCTTCTGTGACTGCTCAGGGAGTGTCGGGGGCTCGAGTGGGTGAAAATTGGTTTTTAATTCAGTTTGTGAGAAAATATCTAAGCTCTTGTTTGTAAGAGGACATATAAGAGATAAATGTAACATTTAATATATTGATAAAGTAACTTGTGAAGTTATAAGAACTGACTCTTCTCCTCTCTGCACACACCAGCAGCTGCAGATGACACCTGCTGGATTCAGACAGCAGCTGGCTCTGGCCAGACTCAAACAGGCATCAACCGTATCAATAGGGTTAATCCTGGGTGCCTTTTCTCTATGATGGGAGAGTTCTAGACTAGGGAGGTAAAATTTTAAGGTGAGAGGAGAGAGATTTAAAAATGAATTAAGGGACACATTTTCTATCATGATTGTAGTTCGTGTGTGGAATGAACGTCCTGAGGAAATGGTGAACTTGGGGACAATTACAACATTTGAAATACATTTGCATCGATCCATGAATAGGAAATGCTTGCAGGGATATGGGCCAGGGGCAAGCAGTTGGGATTAGTTTAGCTTGGGATTATGTTTGGCATGAACTGATTGGACTGACAGGTCTGTTTCCTTGCTGTATGATTCTATGATTCTTTGAACTCCTTGTTGAATACAATAAAATTTCATGATATTAAAAGCAAAATACTGCAGATGCTGGAAATCTGAAGCAAACACAGAAAACGTTGGAAATACTCTGCAGGTCTGTCATCTGTCGAGAGAGAAATAGAGTTAATGTTTTCACTCCAGCACGACATTTCTTTGCAAACTGGCTAAAATGACTCTTTATCCCTGAGTCAAATATGTTCTCATGTCTCTTTTTCTTATAAATTTTGTTAAAAAGTAGCTTGTGTACCATGATGGTTTTCGATTGCTCAGCGTTAATACCATCTGAAATAAAAGAAGGGGAGGGACACATGATCTCTGTTTATCCACAATTCTGCTCTGATTAGGTCCAGGAGGAAGTCCAGCAGGATGGCAGTATCTATACTTTCAATGTCACTGATTAAAGTATTCTATATACACGCCGTATTTTGTCCTGATGTTATTGTGGGGCGTTTGGGTAAATGTGGCACCCACCACAGGAAAACACACTTAGGTTCTGTACCAGATTGACTTTCATACTTTTCTCAATTTGAAAAGTAACTGCTTTCCTTTTGTATATTTTAGTTAGTTCCACCTACCACAGCCTTGCCCGTCACTGTGGGTGGAAGTACACCGATTCGTTGCAGATGCCTATTGTAAATACCTGTTGCCACGTGATAAAACAATATCCCCCAATACTCACGGATGCAACATCTGTTGGCTCTTTTGTTTCCACTTTGCTGCCATTGTCTGATTTGTGGGACACTAAATCTGCATCTTGCTTCTTCTCTGACATATATCAGAAAATGGACATATGACTTCGATCTGATCTCCCTTCAAGGTGCTGCAAGCTAGAGTATCCTCTATCCCCACAGTGGATGTTGTATATGATGATACTTTATATCATCATTTCCTCTAACTCCTGCCATATTTTCTACTGATATGACAGGTACCAACAAGTCAATCCCTACTGTCATATAATTATCTACAATACATTCAGCAAGAATTCTATACACACTTGATACATCCCTAAGCTGGGAACCAGTAAGATCAGGGTTTTGTCATTAAAGTTTAAAGAGATGTGCATTTGTTATCCATAGAGGAACCATACCCTTATAAGTTTGTCTCAAACCTTCCTGTATTTGTTTGAGTATCCATGATCCATAGGTATAGCGAACACTATCCTTCTTTGCTCTCCTGCATTGTGCTTACACAACTTAGTCAATTTATTGATTGTACCCTTTGGAAAATAAAGAACATGAAAGCAAGGGAAGTGTTAAATCAGGGAGACCACTGCTGATCTTTTGCAAGAGGACAGTGGAATGAAGATGGGATAAGAACAGTGGAATGCTCTTACACCAATTAGCAGAGTAAGGTTGAGGCTGAAAGGTCACTATGACAAGATGAGATAACACAGTTAGTCAAGTTAGCCTCACCTGCTAAGTATCATTATGGCAGGATTGGGACTATAAATATTTGGGGCATGATGTTAAATATCTAATCAATAGTTAGTAGAGTAAGCATGCTTGAGACTATTGACAATAAATATCTAATCATGACATTAGGAAAATATTCAGTAGGGTCTGGAATGAAAGGCCATTGTTGCAAAAGCTGACACTAAATATCTAATTGTGACATTAGAATAACGTTAAATATAATGTCGGAAAAGCTATAGTGGGATAACTAGAGAAACAATGAGAACTAATATCAGTGGTCTATTGTGTCGCTGGAGTGAGGTACTTTATTAATATAGTTGGACATGATGAGAAGCTAACAGAAATATGATTTTAAAAAGTATAAAAAACCACGGACCCTGACGTTCGGGGGCATTCAAGAATCAGCTTTCTGAGTGTCAAGGTTTTTTGTTTGCAAATAAAAGACCTACTTCTTGAAGAACTCTCTGTGTCTCCTGTTGATTATCTACATTTTCTCCATGACAAATTTGGTGCTGTGGGCAGGATCGCGCAGACACCTACCTGGAAAGAGGGCAGCAGTGAAGACCCTTGTGGTATACAGGCAGCGACAACTCTGGAGACTCACCATTACAAATCAGACCCTACGTCAGGCACATGGAGACGTGGAGTGAGAGAGAGAGAGAGAGAGACAGCAGCATGTGGCCAACATCAGCCCTCCTTAGCAGAGCAGAACAGTTATCCAGATCCTTCTGTGACTACTCAGGGAATGTCAGGGGGCTCGAGTGGGTGAAAATTGAGTTTAATTAAGTTTGTGAGAAAATATCTAAGCTCTTGTTTGTAAGAGAATGTTTAAGAGATAAGTGCATCTTTGAATATATTAATAAAGTAATTTGTGAAGTTATAAGAACTGACTCTTCTCCTCTCTGCACACACCAGCAGCGGCAGTCGGCACATGCTGGATTCAAACAGCAGCTGGCTGTGGCCAGACTCAAACAGGCATCAACCGTATCAATAGGGTTAATAGTGGGTGCCTTTTCTCTACGATGGGGGAGTTCTAGACTAGGGAGGTATAATTTTGAGGTGAGAGTAAAGACCTTTAAAAATGAATTAAGAGACATTTTTTATGCTGATTGTAGTTTGCAAATCGAATGAACTTCCTGAGGAAGCTGTGGACATGGGGACAATTATAATGTTTAATTCCTTCCTCGGTGACTTTTTTTGGAGAAAACGTTTCATTTTCAGACAAATTATTTAATTGCTTTTTTATAGTATTGTTAATGCTGATTATGGAAATAACTTTTGTTTTTATCTATTTCCAATATTTTACTTGAAATTTTATTTTGGCAAAAATAAAATTGGACTTTCAAGTAGTTCATATTTCGACCAGTTCATTTCTTGATCTGGCATTTTCACAATACCCCTAAGCATTTTCAAGGTGAAAAATACACAAATTTCTGCCATTGCTACAGGACGCCACATACAATCTCTTTCTCCAGTTTGTTCAGCAAAGCGATTAGTTTCGTCCACAACTCAATCAATAATTCTGCTGTCACATAAAAGACTAAAAAAATCCAAAGGAGTCATATCAGCTGTGTCTTGATCAATTGATATTCCGGGATTTCCAGTGAATGGGAAGCGTGGTGGCGAAGGAAGCATGCATTCTTTCAACACCAAATTCGTCCATCGTCCTCCTCCTCCTCCTCACTTGAGAGAGAATAGCCATTACCAGACAAGCTTGCACTCTCATCTGATGTATCCAAGCTTCTAATAGAAGTTTCATACTCATTGTCATCTTCTGAGCTCGATATCTGGGCGTAATTTGTAAAAAGAAACAGAAAAAAACGAATGACAGTGTGTGCCCAAAAGTGGTGTGTCGACGCATCTTGCAATGCCTGAGGCGGAAGAGACATAGCTACCAGACATATGAGTCACCGAGTATACTCATTTCTAGCTGAGAAGGGCCCAGAAATGCTGAGAATTGACGTATAAATTCGTCTGTGGCTGTTTTTGAAATTATGTTGTGGGCGAGTTTACTTGTCGCACTCTGAAAAAAGACAAATTGGGTGAAGACAAGTTAACTCCTCTTTGCCGGGTAATGGGTTAAAGGACATTTGGATCGATCCATGAATAGGAAATATTTGGATGGATAGACTTAATGTTTCCACTCCAGCATGACATTTCTTTGGAAACAGGCTAAAATGGCTCTTTGCCCCCAAGTCAAATTTGTACTAATGTCTCTTTTGTTTCTAATGTTTGTTAAAAACAAGCTTATATATCATGACTGTTTTGGAAGGAGCCAGCCACATCGAAATTGCAGGCACTGTCAGTTTTACAGCCACTGGGAGAGGATAACCCCCCTCTCCAGCAGACCTCAGGTCCCATTCCTGAATCCAACATTACAAGACACTCAGAGCCTGCGACAGCACTGTATTTCACATATCCCCAGAAACTGAAGCCAGGGCCAGTAAACATTGAGCCTTCCGGTGCAACCCACTGCATCTGCCTAAGATGGGTACTTCTGCTTCTTCATGTCGGCCTGCTGCTGCTCCTGGGCTTGCCATCATCCCTGATCCTCTTGTATCCATTTTCACTTTTTTTCGGAAGGCCATCACAGTGTCCAGCTTCCCATCAGCAACTGGGCACAAAACTCCTGCTGGAAATGACGTCCGTTAGGAACATGAAGAGCAGAAAAGTTTCTTGGTCTCAGAAGAATCAGCGATAGTATACAATGTGAGAGAGGGCTGCAGACTCTTCTCCACAAAATGATTCCCTTGACTGCTGTTCTAGAGCTCCAGCACTGAATGTTATCCACTCTCCAAATTTAGTTGGATATATCTCTTGACTGTAAGAGATCCAAGTGGATAAGTAAGTATGACCGAACCCCTCAACTGTGTGTGGCCATTTCTCCATAACTGCCAGTATTGGAACCCCCTGACAGATAAATGTTGAAGTCACAGTGTGCAATTCACAAAGAGACCTTGGAGTGCAGATTCATAGTTCCTTGAAAATGGAGTCAAAGGTAGACAGGACAGTGAAAAAGTCCCTTGATATGTTTGCCTTTATTGGTCAGTGCATTGAGTATAGGAGTTGAAAAGTCATGTTGTAGCTGTACAGGACATTGGTTAGGCCACTTTTGCAATACTGCATTCAATTCTGGTCTCCCTTCTATAGGAATTATGATGTGAAACGTGAAAAGGTTCAGAAAAGGTTTACAAGGATGTTGCCAGAGTTGGTGGTTTCAGCTGTAGGAAGTGTTTGAACAGGCTCGGGTCACTTTCCCAGGAGCATCAAAGGCTGTGGTGTGATCTGCTCGAAGTTAATAAAATCATGAGTTGGAATGGATAAGGTGAACAGCCAGGGTTCTTTCCCCAGGTTAGTGGAGTCCAATACTAGGGGGGCCTAGGTTAAGGTTGAGAGGGAAAAGATTTAAATGGAACCTGAGTGGCAACTTTTTTCACACAGTGGGTGGAGTCCACGTATGGAACAAATTGCCCGAGAATGTGTTGGATGCTGATACAATTGCAACACTTAAAAGGTGTCTGGATGGTTACATGAATAGGAAGTGTTTGGAAGAATTTGGGTAAATACTGGCAAATAGGACCGGATTAATTTAAAATATCTCATCAGCTTGGATATGTTAAAGTGAAGGATCTGTTTCCATGCTTTACAACACTATGATTCCATGACGTTATGTCACTTGCTCAACACCCGAACTCCTGGACAGATCATTAATATTGAGATATCTCCTAAACATATCATATAGCAGTACTGACGACTTCAGGCCCTGACTGGAGTGCCAATATGCAAATAGACTTGGCACAGCAAGGCACAGCAAGGATGCTGTGAATATTGGGTAGATGCTAAGTGACCATGAAGAGAACAAGTGAATAGCGCTGAGATGTAGCCTTTTCCAACCTGTGAGCTGGTTGCCTGTCAGTGAGCACAAAGTTTCCGCACTGCAACTTTTCAATGCTAGTTGCAAGTGCACCCTGGAATGCAAGTCTGGATTCCAGAGCACCTTGCCAGTGTATCAGAGAAGTGCCATGATCGTCATGTTGGGTTGGCAAATGTCAGATGCCAATATCTGTGGATGTGAGGTGTGTGCAGCTGGTGTCCATGGATTGCGCCAACATGGAAAACTCCTCACAGTTTGCAAAGGTCACCAGGAATCCAATCTAATTTCCATGTTGAGATTTCTTGATGTCTCGCTTGTTTGGCACATTTGGTAATGCAAGAAGCTGAATGTTGACAAGGGGATTTGTACTGTAAATAAGCTAGGATCCCACTTCATTGACAACTCACCACTGTCTAGTAAAAAACTTTGCCACCTCCAAAAAGATTCTGTAAGTTGCTCCTGATTTCAAGATAGTCCTTACCAGACTTCTTGCCAGATTGTTACTATGAATCCAAAACATAGCCCATTTTGCCTCAGCAAAATTGCTGTTCCAGATGTTGTTTTTATTCATCTCATTGAAATTCTAACAGGTATTGTGGTAGAATTTGAACTTGCCCTCAGGACATTCGTCTGGAGCCTCTAAATTTCTCATCCATTGGCTTTAGCATGATACCACCAGAGAACAAAGAAAGGTACAGCACCGGGACAGGTCCTTCAGCCCTCCAAGATTGTGCAGACACATGATGCATTTCTGAACTAAAAGGCATTTCCTCTTTATGGTCCATATCCCTCAATTCCCACCCAGTGCATATGTATGTCAAGATGTCTTGTCAACTTTGCTATTTTATACAGCTCCACCACCACCTCTGGCAGCACATTTGAGGCACTTACCACCCTCTGTGTTAAAATCATTCCTCTCACATCCCCTTTAAACTTGTTCCCTTTAAATTTTAACCTATGTACCCTAGTTATAGATATTTCTACTCACGGAAAAAAAGGCTCTGATGATCCATTCTATCCATTGCCTCACCCCAAGGAAAAGGCCACTAACCCTTTCCATGTTACTCATGATTTTATAAACCTCAATAAAGCCAACCGTCAGTCTCCAATACTCCAGGAAAAGCCACCCCAACTTATTCAGCCTCTCCCTATAGCTCAGACCCTCCACCCTTACAACATCCTGGTCAAGCTTTTCTGAATCCTTTCATGTTACACCACATCCCTCCCTGAGGGATGGGAAGAGCTCATGGCCATCTCAGCAGAGGACATGTGCAGATGGGGAGACCAGGCTCTGCTTAGAGCAAAGCCAGCAAACCAATACGCTGCATGGAGGGAATAGGAGTGCGATACATGGTACAAACTGAAGAGCATCTCATATTACAAAGGGAAAAAGATCTCCAGTATTTGAATTAAGTCTACTAACCAGATCAAATCATCACGAATAATTAGTAACCTGGAACTGAGATGCAGCCAGTACCCAACCTGGTCAATCCTGTCCTGGGACAGGACAAACAGAATAACTCTTATGGCATCAGGTCAAACATAGGCAAAGAAAATTCCTGCTGGTGACCACTACACAACATTCCCTTACCTTGCACTACTCAGGTGATGAATCAGTACTCTTCCATGTTGAACATTGCTGGAGGTTGCATTGATGCTGAAAGGTTACGCAAAGTAATAGACTCACAGATTCAGACAGAATGGAAACAGACCCTGAGGTTTAACTTTCCCATGCCGACAAAGTTACCCAAATTAAGCTAGGCCCACTTGCTTGCATTATCTTGAAGGGGAACTTCAATGCCCATCACAACACATGATCTTGGGTCACCACTACAGTTTGAGCTGGCTGAGTCCTAAGTGGCTTAGATACTACATTGGGATTACAGCAGGTGGTGAAGGGACAAAGAAGAATAAACTTATTTGACATTATCCTCATCAGTTGTTGAAAAGTGTGGCCTCACTTTCTCCTAGTTTATCCTCACCAGTCTACTTGCTGCTGATCCATCTGTCCATGGCAGTCTCAGTACGTGTGACCATCGGACAGTAGTGTAGAGAAAGTCCATCTTCACCCTGAGGATTCTTCCACCGTGTTGTGTGACACGTATATCATTCTGAATATTTTGGACAAATTTAGCAACTGAACAGAATTGGCTCAAAAACAATCTGTAACATGAAAATAAAACAAATAACTAAAACAAATAATTATAGATGCTGGAAATCTGAAACAAAAGCAGAGATTGCTGGATAAACTCAGCAGGTCTGGCAGCATCCATGGAAAGAATGCAGAATTAATTTTTGTATCCAATTAGAGAATGTCAGTTCAACAGATAACGGGAGGGATTCTTGTCAGCCACTTAAAAAGAAAAAGTGATAATGGCACCAACGTGTAGGTGAAAATAGATGGGCTGCGTGACGAACGTTCCACACATATCTCTCCTAAACCTTTCCCTGCTCACTTTGAGCTCATGACCCCGAGTAAATGAATCTCCCACTCTGGGAAAAAGCTTCTTGCTATTCGTTCTGTCTATGCCTCATGATTTTGTTGGCGTCCATCAGGACCCCTCTCATTCTCCATCGTTCTGATGAAAATAATCTACATCTACTCAACATTTCTTCATAGCTCGTGCCCTCCAGACCAGCATCATCCTGGTGAACCTCCTCTGCATCCTCTACAATTTATTATGCATCTGTAAAATGACCTGCTAAATCTAGGACTCAATACACCGATGAAGGAAAGCAGACTCTATTCCTGACCACTCTGTTGACCTGCGTTGCCACCTTCAGGGAACAATGGACCTTAACACCCAAATCTCTCTCCATCAATTTTCCACAGGACCTTTCCTTTTACTGTATAGTTCACTCTTGAATTGAATCTTCCAAAATGCATCGCCTCATATTTGCCCGGATTGAACTCCATCCACCATTTCTCTGCCCAATTTGCCATTCTATCTATATTCTGCTGTATTTTCTGACAGTCCTTTTCACTATCTGCTACTCCACCAATCTTAGTCTCATCTGCAAATTTGCTAATCAGACCAATTATACCTTCCTCCAAATCATTTCTGTGTATCACAAACAATAGTGGTCCCAGCACGGACCACTGTGGAACACCACTGGTCACAGTTCTCCATTTTGAGAAACTCCCTTCTACTTCCGTCTCCTGTTGCCCATCCAGTTCTATAATCCATCGTGCGAGCACAGCCTGCACCCCATGTGATTTCACGTTCTCCATCAGCCAACCATGGAGAACCTTATCAAATGCCTTACTCAAGTCCATGTATATGACATCTACAGACCTTCCATCCTCAATCAGCTTTGTCACTTCATCAAAGAATTTTATTAATTTGATTAGACATGATCTTCCCTGCACAAAACCATGTTGCATCTCACAGATAAGCTCATTTTCTTCCAAATGGGAATAATCCTTTCCCTCAGGAGCTATTTTCTCTAGAAGCTTCCCTACCACTGATGTTAGGCTCACCGATCAATAATGACTTGGATTATCCCTGCTACCCTTATTTAAACAGGGGGACATTAGCCATTCACCAATCCACTCGTGTTCAAGGATGCGGCAAAGATATCTGTTAAGGTCTCAGGTACGTCTTCTCTCACTTCCCACACTAACGTGGAATAGATCCCATCCGGATCTGGGTATTTTTCCACCTTAATGCCTTTTAGAATACCTAACACTTCCTTGTTCCTTGTGCCAACTTGACAGAGAGTAAAACGGCATCTTGATTAACTGGGCCAAGGGACTGAAGAATGGCCGATGGATTATAATTCAGATGATACAAGTTGCTACATTTTGGTAAGACAAACCAGGGCAGGTTTTGTAAAATATTTGTAGCAAATATTGGTTGTGATCTCGCATAGATTCATTCACCTTGCACGGTGATGAAACGTCTGCAGAAAACCACTCGGCAAACAAATCTGATACCTCGGTTAATGGTAGGACCCTGTGGAGTGCCGTTGAAGAGACACCAAGGTGCGTAGTTCCTTCAAAGTGTCCTGATAGGTAGACAAAGTGGTGAAGAATGGGTTTGGCATGCTTTCCTTTAGTGGTAAGAACATTTAATACAGGGGTTGGGAAGCAAGATTCAGCTGGAATGTGACATTTGGAGTATTACATACAATTCTGGTTGCCTTGCTGTATGAGCAATGTTATTTAACTGGCAAAGGGTGCAAAAAAGATTTACCAAGACTAGAAGGTTTGAGTTATCAGGAGAGGCTGGATAGACTAGGACTATCTTCCATGGAGGATAGGAGTCTGATGGATAACCCTCTTGAGGATTATAACACCATCAGGGACATGTTGCCAAGGTATCTTCCCCCAAGATAGGGGATCAAAAGCTAAAGGGTATTGGTGAGAGGAGAAAGATTTAGGAAGGACCTGTCGGCCAACTTTTTCACACAGTGGGTTGTGCACAAATGGAATGAGCTCCCAGAGGAAGTAGAACAGTCGGATACAACTAAACCATTTAAGTTCTATTTCAACAAGTATATGGATAGGAAATATTTAGAGGGGTAAGGGCCAAATGCAGGGAAATCGGTCCACTTCTGTTCAGGAAACCTGGTTGGCACAGACAAGTTTGGTTCCATGTTATAAACCTCCAGAACTCTCTGACTCTCTGACTCTACTGCACTGCCCTCACACATGTGATTAAAGTTAAAGCAATAGTGAAGGAAAACAGATTTGGCTGAAGGCCATTTACGTCTTAGTGGTCAGGTTTAAGCTGAAAAGGAAAATTGCAAATTCAAGTCCAACGCCAGAGATGTTAAACAATAACGTTGGGTTGACAATGTACTGTAATACTGATGGGAGTCTACAGCAGCAACAGTAATGTGTCTCCTCTGAAGTCCCAGTCAAGTGACATACCAGCAGGCTAACTGACTATCCATCGACCTCAGAGCCATAGATCAACTGGGGAGATCAAACAGTCATCAATAGAGTTGTTGGGATCTGTTTGTTTTGGACATGATGGAATTAAGGATTGGAATGTAAGTTTCAAAAATCATGAGAAATACTGACAAGCAAGACAAAGATGAGTAAATGAGCAAATCTGAAAACAAACAAGAAAAGCAGGCCAGAGAAAATGTTAAGGATTGCGCATGTCCAACAAGGTATGCTGAAGAAATATTGAAAAACAGTTCAGTGGTAGTTTGAGACAGAAACAAAGACATTTACAACAGCTGATAAGGATAACTCCAATTTATATATTAGAATCATTAGAGTGTGAGTGGAGCAATTGACGCTAGGATCCTGTATCGAATTAGACAGATTGAAGCTGATCACTGTGAGCTGCAATGAAGTGTCTGGTGGTCTTCCTGGGAAATGCACTGATGGAACCTGAAAGCTAAAATGTGTTCACAAATCTCTGTGGCCATAAATTTATAATGGGTAGCATTTATTATCATTCCTGATTGTCCAAAGAATACTTCAAAGTTAACCATAGAGGACAGCCTATTAGACTGTCAACTTTGTGGACTTCAAGAAGTCAAAATGGCAGAATTCCTGGGCAGTCATCCTGGTGCATCACAAGACAATATATTGTTCCTTAACACAATGTTAACATCTTCAAAACTTTATACTGTGTCTCCAGCTGCTCTGTCAAGACCAGCACAGGCACCACAGACACCTTCAACACCATCACAGGAGTACAACAGGGCTGCATTCCTTTTCCTCTTTACTGATGATTTTATCATGAGGAATGCAATGGTGCATGCAGACTCTGCCATGCTGTGGCAACACCGTCAAGCAATAGACCTGTGTTTCACAGATGTCATCACTCAACTGTCAGAAAATCACATACGAGGTTCAAGACATGGCCCCAGCCAATAAAGAAGCAATGCCAAAGTTGCTCAATGTATTAATTGCAAGAAAGCAAGACAATGATGGCAACACTCTCATATCTCATCACTAAATGGTCACAAAATTACCTCCACCGCCATGGCCTCTTATTTATGACTTCAGCTTTGGTGACGTACCTTATCGTGCATCTTCTGGAAGTGTCTTTTTGCGTCATTTTGTCTGCATGCCTTATAAGGTTTATCTCCTACTCCCTTGAATAAATCCTTACTCAACAACAGACAGTGCTTCCCCGTTAACCCATTCCTCTCCCTCTCCAATTTCTCCAATCATAGATAACCTTTTCCTCGATGCTGCATAGCTAAATAATAACCTGCACGATATCCTGCTGGCTGTGTAAAAGTCAGCCACATTTAGTTTGGACACATAGTTGTGTGAAAGAATTTAATGTGCACACTTAAGGAATCTTTCCACACATTGCAAAACATAATTGGAAGGGAAAGTTACTGGCAAGTTGCAAAGGTAAAAAAAATCCATACGCCCACACCAAAATTTGAAAACTTCTTTCAAGTAGCTGTATTATCTATTCTTAATGTTAATTAATACATTTAACTTTTTGATCACCTTCCCCAAGGCTTGAGACTTGATGAAAAAGAGGTGCCATTTTAAATGGCATGAAAAGAAGATGATCATTGTTTGTCGATCATTGACATGGAGATACAGCAAAATGGCAGCAGAGATTGGCATTATCTTGGCTCAATTATGTTCCATGAAATAGGTGCAACGTATGCATGAATTCCTTATGTTTAAAGTTATATCCTGTGTGTCAATGAATGTATTGTCTACCAAGTGCAAATACATCAATGGAAGCTTGACTATCTTAAATTTGTTTCTAGTGTAATTCTTAGCAAAGTCTATATCATTTCATAAACGTTGTCCAGCAACCCAATTACATCTGATGTTGAACGTTGTGTTCTGAGGCTTGCATATATGTGCTGCTTGAGCACACTGCCTACTTCAAATACCCCATGGGACGTGGTCTTTGATATAGTCCATCTTTTCTCAGCCCTTTCTGGTCTTGCTATATAAATTGGTGCGCCTTTATTACTTCCATCCTGGTCTGGATGTGAGACAAAGAGCATTGAAATCTGATCTTTTGAATCCTCTTACATTCAGGACTTGCTTTCTAATCACTTGGTTTTGATATTAATGACTGATGCTATATCAGTGTTCCAATACCTGTGGGATTGCACTGCCATTTTCAAAGTGAGAGCAGAGAAGAGGAGAACCTCCAACCCAGTAACTCTGCATGACTTAAGATCTCTTGCAGAGCTAATTAATGAAATTGCAGAGAGCAATTTTGAAAAAGCAGATAGGTGAACCCATACAATCAGTGTACAGTTGTTGCCATAATGCAGGGAGCCATCAAATCATGGTATTGTTGAAGAAAAGGTTTTGGCAGAAGTAACTGATTCGGTCAGCGTAGATCAGCCACCTTATCAATTGCCATTGGTCATTTCTTTGCACTGTGAGGCGGCTGGCTCTCTCATCCCCTGGATCCTCAATTCTGGAAGACAGTGCCAGGCACGGCATATAGAATCAGAATAAGATAGATCATGGGCTAAATCAAAAATAATGATCTGAAAAAATTCAGAAACCATGGTTGACCAAGATGATATTATCCTGTTATGATGTAATTTTCCTGAGTGACTAAATGTTAATTTTAAACCAGCAAAGATGTGTGGTAAACAAGAACTGGCTCTGAGGATTGTACTCAGGAATCATTTTCTGTTTCCTGTCAGCAGCCAATGCTAGATTTTCTTTACTTGATTTGTTGGATGTGAGCATCACAGGATTTATTGCCCATCCCTACATTTCTTGAGAAGCTGGTGATGAGCTACCTTCTTGAACTGCGGCAGTTCATGCACTGGAGGTCTGTCCACTTAGGGAGGACAGAATTTAGGGAGGGAATTCAAGCATTTTGAACTCATGACACTCAAAGAACAGCGATACATTTCCAACTTAGGATGGAAGTGGCTTGGTGGGGAACTTACTGGTGGTTGACATATATATGAGGACCGTGTCCTTCTAGATGTCAGTAGTATGGTGTAGATGGTGCTGTCTAAGGATCTTTGGTGAATTTTGGTCATTCATATTCTACATAGTACACTCTGCTGCTACTGAGCATAGGTGGTGGAGTGAATCAATGTTTATCGATGTGGTCCCAATGAAATGGACTGCCTTATCCTACTTGAGTAGTATTGGAGCTGCACTCGCCCAGACAAACGGGGAGTGTTCCATTACACTCCTATCTTGTGTGTTGGACAGTATCAGTAGGTATGTGTTACTTGTTGCAGTATTCCTAGCCTTTGACACACTCTTGTAGCCATTGTATGAATATTGCTGGTCCAGTCCAGTTTCTGGGCGAAAGTGAGGACTGCAGATGCTGGAGATTGGAATCGAGAGTGTGCAAAAGCACAGCAGGTCAGGCAGCATCAGAGGAGCAGGAAAATTGACATTTCAGACAAAAGCCCTTTGTCAGGAATCATGCCAGGTCATAGCTGACATCTGAGGCATTTGGATTGCTATGCTCACAAGCTGGGGTGGGAATGTCTTCCTTTCCTCACAATCCATTTCTCACACCCAAAATTTTGATTTCTCTCTTTGCAGAAGAAGTGACCTCAGAACTGCAGGAAGAGCCTGAGAACCAGGGGCTGATACTTCAACCACAGGCACATTGACCTCCACTGAAAATGTATGTTCAGCTGGTCCACTAGGAAAGAGGACTTGCTCCTGTAAGCTGCAGATATCAGCATTGACCTGGAAGGACTGAGAGACATGGCAGACTGAGCCTTCTGACACATTGGGAATCACACATGTTGAGAAAGCTAACCTTCTGTGCGTAGACCCTGTTTTGTGTGCCACCTCTTGCCAACTGGATCTCAGTGTCCATCTGCTCTGCCTTTTGGAGTGCCATGTGGCTACAGAAGCTGTTCCGACATGGTGGTGAATGCTCCACTGTGAACCTCTGATGTGGAGCAAGATAAGCAGCAAAAACAGCACCAACAGCACCAGTAGCAGCTGGGGCAAAGCCAGCAGGATCAGCAGCTGCCCCTCCTCAGCCATTACTAGCAGTGAAGTCAACTCTGTGTTGTGTACACTTGTGGTTACCAACTGAAACAGTACAGAGGTATTGGTGATTAGCATGACATAGAAGCAATGTAAAAGAAAACTGTGAGCACTTCTTCACTACCTGTTCCAACTGTATTATGCCAAGACAAATGAGGTGAGTATCATAGAATTCCACTAAGGCTGAAAGAGGTCACCAACGTTAGAGAAGCATGTAGTGTTGTGGATGCTTGTTCGATATGTCCAAACTCAAAGTCTGCCAGTTTATGCAGACAAATTCCGTTGACTGAACAACAGTGGCATCAATGCTGAGATCAAAGTAATGGTGGGGTCACAGGTCATCAACTAATCTGTACCAATATAGATAACATGGTTATCTTAGTTTGTAATCTGCAGGCAAAATCCTCTCTGGCCATCTTAAGAGATCAAAACTAGTCAAGAATCTACCCTTGCACTGATTAAATTACAGGGGAAAGGATCTCTACTCCAGTCAGAAACACTTTCAGTCTTTAAGCTTGCTGGAACATTAATGAAGCAAGCTTTCAAAATGACTTAGAACTTTAGTCCAGAAGTCTGGCATCTCAAATTAATTCAATTGAAGCAGCTTTGTTTTCTCTAACTCAAACTTGTCCCTTCATGCTTTTAGAAAACTCAATAAATTCACCACTTTGTCTGTGCCCTTCTAACGTAATGGTCCTTGCAGGTCTTTGAGACTGCCTGGATCGCGAACATATTGCAATGCAGTAAGTAACCTTGTGACCTTCCCTGCACTCTTCGCAAAACCTCAGTATCAGTATGTGTGAGGAAACTGAAACAGACCTCACTGTATTCTAACTGAGTCATTTATAAGGACATACTTGTGTTCTTTATCGTATATTGAATTAACCATCTAACCATCTAACTGCAACTATGTACCCTCTTCTCTTTAATTGGTTTCCGAATGTTGCTCCTGAAATGTTAGCAATGAATATACAGGAACGTCCAGACCAATTTCTTTACAGTTGGCCCTAGTTGTTTCCATTGAAGGTTGCAGACATGTTTAGCATCTGATCTGTCATGTGATTAACAAATGGGATTTCCAAATGCTCTATCCCAGTGCCCTCTTCGTGAGAAGATTGTTAATATCGATGTAATGCAAGTACCGTTGTATTTCTTAGCCTTTAAACTAACCTTCCAAGTGTCTGCACAGTGTACAAGTCTCTCACACCTGGATTATATTACTAACCTCCTCATTGCTCACATCTCTGCATTTTGGTTCCTCAGCAAACATTGCAAATACACCATATAAGTTCAGGATTTAATGCATTTAAATGAACTGTTTCTTGTGATATAGCCCCTGGGGTGTACAATAAACTTCCAGCCAGTTCAAGTAGCAACTGTTCGCAACTGATCTCTGCCTTATGTCCCTTAATGGTTTTAAATGAAATTCCCCTTTACTTTTTACTTTGTTAACTAGTCAGCTTTATATAATGATCATTACATAGAACGATCAACGGCAATAATGCCTGCAACTGGACAAGGGAGGGAGACAAATGGCACCTGTACCGATTCCAAATGTTTTGATCTGATGAGCAACAAACACCGTGTTCTTCAAAGCTTCACACGATTGCATTCGACACAAGCTGTAAAGTAATGTAGTGTACTTTTCCTCCTGTTCTCAGTACGGAACACAATGAGTGAACCAGAACCAGAAAGACAGGACGTACAATGTCACCCACAACCACCATTGTGCTTTGTGTAACACTCCAGCATGTTTTCTTTTCGTGCATGGGATTTAGGCATCATTGAGAAGGCCAGCAATAATCACCAATGCTGATGCTAATGGAAGATTTACTGGGCCATTTCAAAGGATTGCTGGAAGTCAACCACACTGTTCTCACATAGGACCAATAGTAGCCCATTCAGCTCATCAAACCTGCCCTGCTATTGAATACAATCATTGAACACTTCAATAACTTTCATTCACTCCATTCCAAAACCCAATATGCCACTGATAATCAGAAGTCTATTGATCCATATCTGAACACACTCAAAGTCTGAGCTTCCACAGCCCTCTGTGGTAGAGAATTTGAAAGGTTCACAACCCGCTGAGTAAAATAATTTCTTCTTTTTCCAAACACCTAATTGGCTTTGCCCTGTTTTTAAATTTTCTCCCCAGTTCTAGCTTCTTCAGCCAGTGGAAGCTTATTACCTGCTTCTCCCCTGTCTCTTCCTTTGGGTGTCTGGTAGGTTTCAATGAAATCAAAACTCAAAATTCAAGAGAATACAGACCAATTTTGCAACATCTCTTTTCATTGGACAGTCATGATCTGGAGGTGCTGGTGTTGGACTAGGATGTACAAAGTTAAAAACCAGGTTATGGTCCAAAAGGTTTATTTGCAAGCACTATTTTTCAGAGCGCTGCTCCTGAACTTATTTGGTTTTGGATTATAAGATCGTAGGACACAGAATTCATAGCAAAGGTTTACAAAGAACAAAGAAAATTTGCCACCAGGGAACAGACCATTCGGCCCTCCAAACCTCAGTCAATCCGAATCCACTATCTAACCTATCACCCAATTCCTAAGCATCTACATGCCTCTGCCCCCCACTTACTCTTACATCTGTCCAGACGCACCTCAAATGAATCATGCCTGCCTCTACTACTTCTCTGGCAAAGCATTCCAGGCACCTCCCACCCTCTGTGTAAAGTACTTTTCCACCTCTCACCTTGAACACATGACAACTCATTATTGAATCCCTCATCCTCGGAAAAAGCTTATCTCGAT